>NW_027040175.1:160000-165000 GCF_034236695.1 Oncorhynchus nerka
ACCGCTACATGGTAAAACAGTAGTGTCTAGTTCCAGTAGTTAGCTGCATGGTAAAACAGTAGTGTGTAGCTCCAGTAGTTAGCTACACCGCTACATGGCTAATCCCTGCCTTGATTTGAATTTAGTTCAACTACCACCAAGCTACTGCAAAATGGAGTTAAATTACAAGTTGAACTATTTGTTGTTCACTACTCCCCAACACTGTAAACTCATTGATGTAAAGTGGTCTGTTTCTATGTTTCTGAACAGGCTGTGCATGGAGCATGTTATGATAATTGCATGTGCATTTTGTTATTTAACAGCCGTCGTCAGTGTCTGTATGTGTGTGATCTATCCACAAAATGATCAAGTACAAACAGTACTTTACTGACTCTCCTATCTTCTCTCTCCTCGTCTCTTCTCTCCTCTTCTTCCTCTTCTCTGTATCATCTCTCCTCTCCTCTCCTCTCCTCTCCTCTCCTCTCCTCTCCTCTCCTCTCCTCTCCTCTCCTCTCCTCTCCTCTCTCCCCCCCTCCGTTTCCTCCTCTCCACTCTCCCTTTCCCCTCTGTCTCCTCTCTCTTCCTCCCTCCTCCCCTCTGTCTCTTCCTCTTTTCTCTCCCTCTTCCCCTCTGTCTCCTCTCTCTTCCTCCCTCATCCCCTCTGTCTCCTTTCTCCCCCTTCCCCTCTGGCTCCTCTCTCCTCTCCTCCTCCCTCTGTCTCCTCTCCCCTCTGTCTCCTCCTCTCCCCTCTGCCTCCTCCTCTCCTCTCTCCCCCTTCCCCCTGGATCCTCTTTCCTCTCTCCTCCTCCCTCTGCCTCTCTCCTCCTCCTTCTTCCCCTCCTCTGTTTTCAGGGTTCCATCATTAGCAGTCCCAGGCCTCATCAGCGCCCCCACATGGCTGAAGGTGTAATGCCACCCGGCAGCTATGACATCCAAGACTACCGGCCTCACCGCCCCATCCTGAGCCCCGGAATGGGGGTGGGGGGTGGGCCGGGGCTAAATCACAATACCGCTACTGGGACGACGGCACTGGGTCCCAGCAGCGGAGACCGAGGGGGGACGGGAGCCCTGGGGAGCGGGTCTGGAGGGGGAGGGGGCAGTGGAGGCTCCTTCCTGGGTTCCCTGTTCGGGAGCAAGCGCGCCAGCACCAAGCCCCCTGGTCCTCTCCCCCCTCTCCTCCCACCTGGGCTGCCACACTACCCTGCACCTGTCCCCCCGCCCACCACTGGCGGCCCGCCCCCACACTCCCCCTCCTCCCTCACCCACTCCGACACAGGAGGACCCTCCAAAATCCAGGCCCTGCACGCCCAATATTGCTACAACAGTACCGCAGGGCAGCAGCCTCCTCCACCCTACCACCACCACCACCGCTACCACGCCCAGGCAGGGCCCGCTCCCAGCCAGCCCTCCTCCACCGCCCAGGGGGCCCCTGGTCCTCATATCCTCCACAGGGGCCCCATGGTAGGGGTCCCCAGGCCGGACCCCGGTCCTGCTCCCTCCCACCCCCAGCTCCAACAGCTGTCCCAGGTTCAGCTGGCCCAGCTGCAGCAGCATGGTGTACAGTGTGTACAGGGCCCCGGTCCTGTTCCCTCCCAGGGTCACGGAGGGTGCTATACCAACATGGGGGTTACTATGGGGGTAGGCTGCCCCACTCCACCCCTTTCACCTCATCCCCCCCGCTCCCCGGGGCCCGCACCCCTTACCCTCTACCACACATACTCCACACACGGTCGGGGAAGAGGAGGAGGAGGCGCCAAGCTCCCTCTTACTCTCTCACACTCGCAACCCCACCCTCACGCCCACACCCACGCCCCTCATCGTACCGCTCTTACCCACAACCACAGCCCCCATCCCGGCCTGTCCCTCAGCCCCCACCCCGGCCTGTCCCTCAGCCCCCATCCCGCTCAACACCCCAAGCACCAGACTCACTTCATCTTCGCTGCCCCGCCGCCCCAGACCCCGTCGCCCGGCACATCCCCCAGGCCGCCGCCCACGGCCAATACCACCCTCAATACCCCCCGCTCTCCTCCATACCACCTCCCCTACACACTCCCCTTTACCCCCCCTTCCTCCCCCAATACCCCACTTACCCCTATCTCCCCTTACACCCACCCCCTCCAGCACCAGGGAGGGCAGCAGGGGTCTGGCGGGGGCAACAGCAGCACGGGGACGGGCAGCACCACCAGCTCCAAGTCCAAGCCTATCAACCGCATCAGCACGGTGGTGTGAGTGTCAGGAGACGCAACAACCCTCCCAGACACCAGGGGGCACCGCTCGTCAGACTGAGGTCGTCAGACCAGGACAACTACAGGTTTAAGAGTGGCCACGCCCAGATCATCCAATATGGACGCCGGCGCTCTGGGAGAGGCAGGAGGCGGTACTTGCTCAGGCTGTGTTACATTCACCTCCGGTTCCCTCACAGATTCACATTCAGGTAGAGAGGAAGACATGAATGTCAGCTGCAGGATAATAAACTTCTTAACTGTTAGACCGAGAGGAAATTCCCCCTCTTTGGGCCGTCACAGGCAGGGCTACATCATCACGAGACCATGAGCCTCATGTCTTCTACACTGACACACTGAAGAGAGAGGAAGACACTGACACACAGAAACTCCACAGACCGATCTGCATGAAGATATTCACATACGGTACCGAGGTTGATGAGGATGTGATGCTTCTGTGTCTCTGTGGGGGCCATGTTCTGCATGACCTCATCAATGACCTCATGTTGCCAGAGGATGAGAATTATGATGACAAAGGGTGCCAAACCTGGTGAACCAGGAAGTGGACTGGAAGTGGATTGGTGAATCAGGAAGTGACATGGCCAGTGTCTGCCTTCTTACATCTTAAAATCTCCATGTTGTTGTTGTTGTTGTGTAATAAAACAGACATGTGTACTTTCAGTCTGGTTTCATAGACTAGACGTAATAAAGTGAACGTATATATCCGGGACACTCAAATTAGTATGATACGTTATGTTTGGTATGGTTAATTAAGACACGAGGTTACTTAAAAGACATGAATGAAATAAGGGTAATTGGTCAGGTGGATGGGTGGGCGTTGATATAACTCAAACGTGTAGCAACACCGAGGATGCGTGTTTGAATCTTATCACGGACAACTTCATTATTTTAGCAAATTAGCTACTTTTCAACTACTTAGCATGTTAGCTAACCATAACCCTAACCTTAAACATTTTAGCTAACCCTAACCTTAAACATTTTAGCTAACCCTAACCCTTAACCATTTTAGCTAACCCTAACCCTTAACCATTTTAGCTAACCCTAACCCTTAACCATTTTAGCTAACCCTAACCTTTAACCATTTTAGCTAACCCTAACCTTAACCATTTTAGCTAACCCTAACCTTAACCATTTTAGCTAACCCTAACCTTAAACATTTTAGCTAACCCTAACCTTAACCATTTTAGCTAACCCTAACCTTAACCATTTTAGCTAACCCTAACCTTAACCATTTTAGCTAACCCTAACCTTAAACATTTTAGCTAACCCTAACCTTAACCATTTTAGCTAACCCTAACCCTTAACCATTTTAGCTAACCCTAACCTTAACCATTTTAGCTAACCCTAACCCTTAACCATTTTAGCTAACCCTAACCTTAAACATTTTAGCTAACCCTAACCTTAAACATTTTAGCTAACCCTAACCTTAACCATTTTAACTAACCCTAACCTTAACCATTTTAGCTAACCCTAACCTTAACCATTTTAGCTAACCCTAACCTTAACCATTTTAGCTAACCCTTAACCATTTTAGCTAACCCTAACCCTTAACCATTTTAGCTAACCCTAACCTTTAACCATTTTAGCTAACCCTAACCTTAACCATTTTAGCTAACCCTAACCTTTAACCATTTTAGCTAACCCTAACCTTAACCATTTTAGCTAACCCTAACCCTAACCTTAACCATTTTAGCTAACCCTAACCTTAACCATTTTAGCTAACCCTAACCCTTAACCATTTTAGCTAACCCTAACCCTAACCTTAACCATTTTAGCTAACCCTAACCCTAACCTTAACCATTTTAGCTAACCCTTAACCATTTTAGCTAACCCTAACCTTAACCATTTTAGCTAACCCTAACCCTAACCTTAACCATTTTAGCTAACCCTAACCTTAACCATTTTAGCTAACCCTAACCTTAACCATTTTAGCTAACCCTAACCCTAACCTTAACCATTTTAGCTAACCCTAACCCTAACCCTTAACCATTTTAGCTAACCCTAACCCTTAACCATTTTAGCTAACCCTAACCTTAACCATTTTAGCTAACCCTAACCTTAACCATTGTAGCTAACCCTAACCCTAACCTTAACCATTTTAGCTAACCCTAACCTTAACCATTTTAGCTAACCCTAACCCTAACCTTAACCATTTTAGCTAACCCTAACCTTAACCATTTTAGCTAACCCTAACCCTAACCCTAACCTTAACCATTTTAGCTAACCCTAACCCTAACCTTAATACAAAATTACACATTTCTATGTTTTGTCGTAAAAAAGTGTTTCCAATGGCATCATCGGTGTGCATCATGTGATTTTTAACCAATTAAGAGCCAACAAATTGGTTGATGATGTCATTAGAAACACTTTAACCCGTAGCCTAGCTAACATTAGCCACCTTGCTAATTATTACATAGGTTGATGTTGGGTTGGTGCTGGAGAGGTCCCTTTAACCCTTAGCCTAGCTAACGTTAGCCACCTAGCTAATTATTACATAGGTTGGTGTTGGGGTGGTGCTGGAGAGGTCCCTTTAACCCTTAGTATAGCTAACATTAGCCACCTAGCTAATTATTACATAGGTTGCTGTTGGGTTGGTGCTGGAGAGGTCCCATTAGCCACCTAGCTAACGTTAGCCACCTAGCTAATTATTACATAGGTTGGTGTTGGGGTGGTGCTGGAGAGGTCCCTTTAACCCTTAGTATAGCTAACATTAGCCACCTAGCTAATTATTACATAGGTTGCTGTTGGGTTGGTGCTGGAGAGGTCCCATTAGCCACC
>NW_027040175.1:170000-179385 GCF_034236695.1 Oncorhynchus nerka
GCTTGCTAAGTAACCTACAGTAGGTGATCGTATTAAAAAACTGGACTAACACACAACACACACACACACACACACACACACACACACAACACACACAAACACACGCACACAGCATCTCCTTAGTGTGGAGGTGTTGCTTAGGTCTTGCTTACATTTTGTAGTTTTGCACACAGGCCATCCGTTAGTGCCTCTCGTCCAATCCCACTGCAGTCCCGCCCCTCTTCCTGAATCCCTGCATCCCATTGGTCCCACTCTGCACCCCACTGGTGTCACTCTGCACCCCCACCCTGGACCATCGCCTTTCCCTTCCCCAGACCGTCTCCCGCACCACTACCCTCTCCCGCTTTCTGATTGGCTGGCCCAGGGCTGACTGAGACTCTGTTCTATATCACAGCCTTTCATCTAAGACTGCTCTGCCCCCCCCCCACACTTCAATGCATCCTGGCATTACACCCTCTGTACACCAGATGCTGTCATGCTCTGTGGGGAGGCTTATGTAAGATATAGGAAGGGGAGAGGGATAGAGGGATGGGAGACTAGAGATCAAGAGACCATGGATCTAGGTTTTTAAGTGGTCATCGTATTGATGTCTCTCGCTCTCTCTCTGAACAGAAATTAAACGTCTTCTCTATGTGATATTGTGATTCCTGCATGTCTCACTGAATGGAGCTGTTTTACAAACGTAATATCTATTAATAATAGTAATACAATACATGTACTCCGAAATGGACTGTAATTACTACGTATCTGTAATTACACAGGAAATGGACTGTAATTACTACGTGTCTGTAACTACACAGGAAATGGACTGTAATTACTACGTATCTGTAACTACACAGGAAATGGACTGTAATTACTACGTATCTGTAACTACACAGGAAATGGACTGTAATTACTAGTTGTCTGTAACTACACAGGAAATGGACTGTAATTACTACGTGTCTGTAACTACACAGGAAATGGACTGTAATTACTACGTGTCTGTAACTACACAGGAAATGGACTGTAATTACTACGTGTATGTAACTACACAGGAAATGGACTGTAATTACTAGTTGTCTGTAACTACACAGGAAATGGACTGTAATTACTAGTTGTCTGTAACTACACAGGAAATGGACTGTAATTACTAGGTGTCTGTAACTACACAGGAAATGGACTGTAATTACTACGTGTCTGTAACTACACAGGAAATGTACTGTAATTACTAGTTGTCTGTAACTACACAGGAAATGGACTGTAATTACTACGTGTCTGTAACTACACAGGAAATGGACTGTAATTACTAGGTGTCTGTAACTACACAGGAAATGGACTGTAATTACTAGGTGTCTGTAACTACACAGGAAATGGACAAATAGACATGTAATGTTGTGTATATCTCGAGGGAGGAGAGGAGAGGGGAGGAGGATTGTAAAAGTCAACCGGAGAAGGCATTGTTTTAAAAATATCGATGTATTTTTGCTGTAGATACATACAGTATGAATTTTGGTTTCAAATGAAAATGCAGATATATATATATATTAAAAAAAAGTGAATATTTATTGCTCTTATAATATAAAACCTGTTCTTGCTGTTGGAAAAATATCATGTTTGTGTTTTAATTTGTAACATCTGTAAAGAAACCATGGTATGTACATGAAAGGACAGAGGACCCACCATGGTAGGTATATAATATGTGTGGAACAGACGACCCACCATGGTACGTATATAATATGTGTGGAACAGACGACCCACCATGGTACGTATATAATACGTGTGGAACAGACAACCCACCATGGTACGTATATAATACGTGTGGAACAGACAACCCAACGGTTACCGCTTTTCATGTGGTCCTTCAACAATGTGTCTGTGACTGATATTAACAGACCAAGTGATGGGGGTTATGTGTCTGTGACTGATATTAACAGACCAAGTGATGGAGGGTTATGTGTCTGTGACTGATATTAACAGACCAAGTGATGGAGGGTTATGTGTCTGTGACTGATATTAACAGACCAAGTGATGGAGGGTTATGTGTCTGTGACTGATATTAACAGACCAAGTGATGGAGGGTTATGTGTCTGTGACTGATATTAACAGACCAAGTGATGGAGGGTTATGTGTCTGTGACTGATATTAACAGACCAAGTGATGGGGGTTATGTGTCTGTGACTGATATTAACAGACCAAGTGATGGAGGGTTATGTGTCTGTGACTGATATTAACAGACCAAGTGATGGAGGGTTATGTGTCTGTGACTGATATTAACAGACCAAGTGATGGGGGTTGTGTCTGTGACTGATATTAACAGACCAAGTGATGGGGGTTATGTGTCTGTGACTGATATTAACAGACCAAGTGATGGAGGGTTATGTGTCTGTGACTGATATTAACAGACCAAGTGATGGGGGGTTATGTGTCTGTGACTGATATATTAACAGACCAAGTGATGGGGGGTTATGTGTCTGTGACTGATATATTAACAGACCAAGTGATTTTTTAATTTTTTTATTTCACCTTTATTTAACCAGGTAGGCCAGTTGAGAACAAGTTCTCATTTACAATTGCGTCCTGGCCAAGATAAAGCAAAGCAGTTTGACACATACAACAACACAGAGTTACACATGGAGTAAAACAAACATACAGTCAATAATACAGTATAAACAAGTCTATATACGATGTGAGCAAATGAGGTGAGATAAGGGAGGTAAAGGCAAAAAAAGGCCATGGTGGCAAAGTAAATACAATATAGCAAGTAAAACACTGGAATGGTTGATTTGCAGTGGAAGAATGTGCAAAGTAGAGATAAAAATAATGGGGTGCAAAGGAGCAAAATAAATAAATACATTAAATACAGTAGGGAAAGAGGTAGTTGTTTGGGCTAAATTATAGGTGGGCTATGTACAGGTGCAGTAATCTGTGAGCTGCTCTGACAGTTGGTGCTTAAAGCTAGTGAGGGAGATAAGTGTTTCCAGTTTCAGAGATTTTTGTAGTTCGTTCCAGTCATTGGCAGCAGAGAACTGGAAGGAGAGGCGGCCAAAGAAATAATTGGTTTTAGGGGTGACTAGAGAGATATACCTGCTGGAGCGTGTGCTACAGGTGGGAGATGCTATGGTGACCAGAGAGATATACCTGCTGTAGCGTGTGCTACAGGTGGGAGATGCTATGGTGACCAGCGAGCTAAGATAAGGGGGGACTTTACCTAGCAGGGTCTTGTAGATGACATGGAGCCAGTGGGTTTGGCGACGAGTATGAAGCGAGGGCCAGCCAACGAGAGCGTACAGGTCGCAATGGTGGGTAGTATATGGGGCTTTGGTGACAAAACGGATTGCACTGTAATAGACTGCATCCAATTTGTTGAGTAGGGTATTGGAGGCTATTTTGTAAATGACATTGCCGAAGTCGAGGATTGGTAGGATGGTCAGTTTTACAAGGGTATGTTTGGCAGCATGAGTGAAGGATGCTTTGTTGCGAAATAGGAAGCCAATTCTAGATTTAACTTTGGATTTGAGATGTTTGATGTGGGTCTGGAAGGAGAGTTTAAAGTCTAACCAGACACCTGGGTATTTGTAGTTGTCCACGTATTCTAAGTCAGAGCCGTCCAGAGTAGTGATGTTGGACAGGCGGGCAGTTGCAGGCAGCGATCGGTTGAAGAGCATGCATTTAGTTTTACTTGTATTTAAGAGCAATTGGAGGCCACGAAGGAGAGTTGTAGGATATTGAAGCTCGTCTGGAGGTTAGTTAACACAGTGTCCAAAGAAGGGTCAGAAGTATACAGAATGGTGTCGTCTGCGTAGAGGTGGATCAGAGACTCACCAGCAGCAAGAGCGACATCATTGATGTATACAGAGAAGAGAGTCGGCCAGAGAAATGATGAGGGTTATGTGTCTGTCACTGATATATTAACAGACCAAGCGATGGAGGGTTATGTGTCTGTGTCTGATATTAACAGACCAAGCGATGGAGGGTTATGTGTCTGTGACTGATATTAACAGACCAAGTGATGGAGGGTTATGTGTCTGTGACTGATATTAACAGACCAAGTGATGGAGGGTTATGTGTCTGTGACTGATATTAACAGACCAAGCGATGGAGGGTTATGTGTCTGTGACTGATATTAACTGTCATGTTATGTCTTGTCCCTGTGCTTTCCCTTCTCTTCGTTTCCCCCTGCTGGTCGTATTGGTTACTCTCTCTCGCTATCGTTCCGTTCCTGCTCCCAGCTGTTCCTCATTCTCCTAACGACCTCGTTTACTCTCTCACACCTGTCCCCTCTTTTGCCCTCTGATTAAGTCTCTATTTCTCTCTCTGTTTCTGCTTCTGTCCTTGTCGGATTCTTGTTTGCTTTGCCCTTGTCCCGTCCTGTCGTAATCTGCCTCTTCTTCAGATGCTGCGTGTGAGCAGGTGTCTCTGTCCTCTACGGCCCGCGCCTACCCAGAGGGACCTGCAGTCGGTTGCCGCTAGCCCTGCAATTCTCCTCTACTACTAGAAGGAGGACTCTCCTGCAAAGATAGAGGATTTATGTTTTCCTGTTTGGACATCTCCTGTAAAGATTGAGGATTTATGTTTTCCCTGTTTGGACATTAAAAGACTCTGTTTCTGTTGAATCGCTGTTGGGTCCTTACTCATCTGCATAACAGAAGAATCCGACCAAGAATGGACCCAGCGACTTCGGATCCTCTCTACTCAGCCGTCGAGATCCAGGGAGCGATGCTAGGCAGACACGAGCAGGAATTGTCTGCTGCTCGACATGCCGTTGAGACCCTGGCCGCCCAAGTCTCCGACTCTCGAAACATATTCACAATCTCCGCCTTGATCCACCGGCTACTTCCAGGGCTTCCGAGTCTCCGGAGCCCAGAATTAATAACCCACCGTGTTACTCTGGGGAGCCTACTGAATGCCGCTCGTTCCTCACCCAGTGTGATATTGTGTTCTCTCTCCAGCCCAACACGTACTCCAGGGGTACAGCTCGTATCGCCTACGTCATATCTCTCCTTACAGGACGGGCTCGTGAGTGGGGCACGGCAATCTGGGAGGCAAGGGCTGAGTGTACTAACCAGTATCAGAACTTTAAGGAGGAGATGATACGGGTTTTTGATCGTTCAGTTTTTGGGAAAGAAGCTTCCAGGGCCCTGTCTTCCCTATGTCAAGGGAATCGATCCATAACGGACTACTCTATAGAGTTTCGCACTCTTGCTGCCTCCAGTGACTGGAACGAGCCGGCGTTGCTCGCTCGTTTTCTGGAGGGTCTCCACGCGGAGGTAAAGGATGAGATTCTCTCCCGGGAGGTTCCTTCCAGCGTGGATTCTTTGATTGAACTCGCTATTCGGATAGAACGACGGGTAGATCTTCGTCACCGAGCTCGTGGAAGAGAGCTCGCGTTATCCGTTTCCCCCCTCTCCGCATCACTACCATCTTCCTCCAGTGGCTCAGGTGCTGAGCCCATGCAGCTGGGGGGTATTCGCATCTCGACTAAGGAGAGGGAACGGAGAATCACCAACCGCCTCTGTCTCTATTGCGGTTCCGCTGGTCATTTTGTCATTTCATGTCCAGTAAAAGCCAGAGCTCATCAGTAAGCGGAGGGCTACTGGTGAGCGCTACTACTCAGGTCTCTCCTTCAAGATCCTGTACTACCTTGTCGGTCCATCTACGCTGGACCGGTTCGGCAGCTTCCTGCAGTGCCTTGATAGACTCTGGGGCGGAGGGCTGTTTTATGGACGAAGCCTGGGCTCGGGAACATGACATTCCTCTCAGACAGTTAGGGGAGCCCACGGCCATGTTCGCCTTGGATGGTAGTCCTCTCCCCAGTATTCAGCGTGAAACGCTACCTTTAACCCTCACTGTCTCTGGTAATCATAGCGAAACCATTTCTTTTTTGATTTTTCGTTCACCTTTTTCACCTGTTGTTTTGGGCCATCCCTGGCTAGTGTGTCATAATCCTTCTATTAATTGGTCAAGTAATTCTATCCTCTCCTGGAACGTCTCTTGTCATGTGAAATGTTTAATGTCTGCTATCCCTCCTGTTTCTTCTGCCCCCTCTTCACAGGAGGAGCCTGGTGATTTGACAGGGTGCCGGAGGAATATCATGATCTGCGCACGGTCTTCAGTCGGTCCAGGGCCACCTCCCTTCCTCCTCACCGGTCGTATGATTGTAGTATAGATCTCTTTCCGGGTACCACTCCCCCCGGGGTAGACTATATTCTCTGTCGGCTCCCCGAACGTAAGGCTCTCGAAGATTATTTGTCTGTAGCTCTCGACGCCGGTACCGTAGTCCCTTCCTCCTCTCCCGCCGGAGCGGGTTTTTATTTATTTTTTTTTTTGTTAAGAAAAAGACGGGACCCTGCGCCCCTGCGTGATTATCGAGGGCTGAATGACATAACGGTTAAGAATCGTTATCCGCTTCCCCTTATGTCTTCAGCCTTCGAGATCCTGCAGGGAGCCAGGTTTTTCACTAAGTTGGACCTTCGTAACGCTTACCATCTCGTGCGCATCAGGGAGGGGACGAGTGGAAAACGGGCGTTTAACACTCCGTTAGGGCATTTTGAATACCGGGTTCTGCCGTTCGGTCTCGCTAACGCTCCAGCTGTCTTTCAGGCATTAGTGAATGATGTACTGAGAGACATGCTGAACATCTTTGTTTTCGTTTACCTTGACGATATCCTGATTTTTTCACCGTCACTCCAGATTCATGTTCAGCACGTTCGACGTGTCCTCCAGCGCCTTTTAGAGAATTGTCTTTATGTGAAGGCTGAGAAGTGCGCTTTTCATGTGTCTTCCGTCACATTTCTCGGTTCTGTTATTTCCGCTGAAGGCATTCAGATGGATTCCGCTAAGGTCCAAGCTGTCAGTGATTGGCCCGTCCCTAAGTCACGTGTCGAGCTGCAGCGCTTTCTCGGTTTCGCGAATTTCTATCGTCGTTTCATTCGTAATTTCGGTCAGGTGGCAGCTCCTCTCACAGCCCTTACTTCTGTCAAGACGTGCTTTAAGTGGTCCGTTTCCGCCCAGGGAGCTTTTGATCTCCTCAAGAAGCGTTTACATCCGCTCCTATCCTTGTTACACCTGACGTCTCTAGACAGTTCATTGTCGAGGTTGACGCGTCAGAGGTGGGCGTGGGGAGCCATTCTGTCCCAGCGCTCCCATTCTGACGATAAGGTCCATCCTTGCGCGTATTTTTCTCATCGCCTGTCGCCGTCGGAACGTAACTATGATGTGGGAAACCGCTGAACTGCTCGCCATCCGCTTAGCCCTAGGCGAATGGCGACAGTGGTTGGAGGGCGACCGTTCCTTTGTCGTTTGGACTGACCATAAGAACCTTGAGTACATCCGTTCTGCCAAACGACTTAATGCTCGTCAGGCTCGTTGGGCGCTGTTTTTCGCTCGTTTCGAGTTAGATTTATTTCTTATCGTCCGGGCTCAAAGAACACCAAGCCTGATGCTTTGTCCCGTCTCTTCAGTTCTTCAGTAGCCTCCACCGACCCCGAGGGGATTCTCCCTGAGGGGCGTGTTGTCGGGTTGACTGTCTGGGGAATTGAGAGGCAGGTAAAGCAAGCACTCACTCACACTCCGTCGCCGCGCGCTTGTCCTAGGAACCTTCTTTTCGTTCCGTTCCTACTCGTCTGGCCGTTCTTCAGTGGGCTCACTCTGCCAAGTTAGCCGGCCATCCCGGCGTTCGGGGTACGCTTGCTTCTATTCGCCAGCGTTTCTGGTGGCCCACTCAGGAGCGTGACACGCGTCGTTTCGTGGCTGCTTGTTCGGACTGCGCGCAGACTAAGTCCGGTAACTCTCCTCCTGCCGGCCGTCTCAGACCGCTTTCCATTCCCTCTCGACCGTGGTCTCACATCGCCTTAGACTTTATTACACGGTCTTCCTTCGTCAGCGGGGAAGACTGTTATTCTAACGGTTGTCGATAGGTTCTCTAAGGCGGCTCATTTTATTCCTCGCTAAACTCCCTTCTGCTAAAGAGACGGCACAAATCATCATTGAGAATGTTTTCAGAATTCATGGCCTTCCGTCAGACGCCGTTTCGGACAGGGGTCCGCAATTCACGTCTCAATTTTGGAGGGAGTTTTGCCGTTTGATTGGGGCTTCCGTCAGTCTCTCTTCCGGTTTTCACCCCCAGTCTAACGGTCAAGCAGAACGGGCCAATCAGACGATTGGTCGCATCTTACGCAGTCTTTCTTTTCGAAACCCTGCGTCTTGGGCAGAACAGCTCCCCTGGGCAGAATACGCTCACAACTCGCTTCCTTCGTCTGCGACCGGGCTATCTCCTTTTCAGAGTAGCCTCGGGTACCAGCCTCCTCTGTTCTCGTCCCAGCTCGCCGAGTCCAGCGTCCCCTCCGCTCAGGCTTTTGTCCAACGTTGTGAGCGCACCTGGAGGAGGGTCAGGTCTGCACTTTGCCGTTATAGGGCGCAGACTGTGAGAGCCCCAAAGCGTAGGACTAAGAGTCCTAGGTATTGTCGCGGTCAGAGAGTATGGCTCTCCACCGTAACCTTCCCCTTATGACAGCTTCGCAAGTTGACCCCGCGGTTCATTGGTCCGTTCCGTATTTCTCAGGTCGTTAATCCTGTCGCAGTGCGACTTCTTCTTCCGCGACATCTTCGTCGCGTCCACCCGGATCTTCCATGTCTCCTGTGTCAAGCCTTTTCTTCGCGCCCCGTTCGTCTTCCCCCCCGTCCTTGTCGAGGGCGCACCTATCTACAGGGTTCGGAAGATTATGGACATGCGTCCTCGGGCCGTGGTCATCAGTACCTAGTGGATTGGGAGGGTTACGGTCCTGAGGAAAGGAGTTGGGTTCCATCTCGGGACGTGCTGGACCGTTCGCTGATCGATGATTTCCTCCGTTGCCGCCAGGTTTCCTCCTCGAGTGCGCCAGGAGGCGCTCGGTGAGTGGGGGGTACTGTCATGTTATGTCTTGTCCCTGTGCTTTCCCTTCTCTTCGTTTCCCCTGCTGGTCGTATTGGTTACTCTCTCTCGCTATCGTTCCGTTCCTGCTCCCAGCTGTTCCTCATTCTCCTAACGACCTCGTTTACTCTCTCACACCTGTCCCCTCTTTTGCCCTCTGATTAAGTCTCTATTTCTCTCTCTGTTTCTGCTTCTGTCCTTGTCGGATTCTTGTTTGCTTTGCCCTTGTCCCGTCCTGTCGTAATCTGCCTCTTCTTCAGATGCTGCGTAGAGCAGGTGTCTCTGTCCTCTACGGCCCGCGCCTACCCAGAGGGACCTGCAGTCGGTTGCCGCTAGCCCTGCAATTCTCCTCTACTACTAGAAGGAGGACTCTCCTGCAAAGATAGAGGATTTATGTTTTCCTGTTTGGACATCTCCTGTAAAGATTGAGGATTTATGTTTTCCCTGTTTGGACATTAAAAGACTCTGTTTCTGTTGAATCGCTGTTGGGTCCTTACT
>NW_027040176.1:0-17500 GCF_034236695.1 Oncorhynchus nerka
AGAGACGGATTAGAGCGAGGACAGAGGGAGAGAGACGGATTAGAGCGAGGACAGAGGGAAGAGAGACGGATTAGAGCGAGGACAGAGGGAGAGAGACGGATTAGAGCGAGGACAGAGGAGAGCGGATTAGAGCGAGGACAGAGAGAGCGGATTAGAGCGAGGACAGAGAGACGGATTAGAGCGAGGACAGAGAGGACAGATTAGAGCGAGGACAGAGAGACGAGATTAGAGCGAGGACAGAGGAAGAGAGACTGATTAAGCCGAGAGACGAAAGGAAGAAGAGAACTGATTAAAGCGAGGACAGAGAAGAAGCGGTTAGAAGCGAGGACAGAGGAAGAAGCCAGTTAAGCGAGACAGAGGGTAGAGGACTGATTAGAGCGAGGACAGAGGGAAGAGAGACTGATTAAGCGAGACAGAGGGGAAGAGAGACTGATTAGAGCGCGGATTAGAGGAAGAGAGACTGATTAGAGCGAGACAGAGGAAGAGGGCTGATTAGAAGCGAGGACAGAGGGAAGAGAGACTGAATTAAAGCGAGGACAGAGGGAAGAGAGACTGATTAGAGCGGGACAGAGGGTAGAGGAGACGGATTAGAGACAGAAGACAGAGGGTAGAGAGGCAGTTAGAGCGAGGACAGAGGGTAGAGAGACGGATTAGGCAAGAGACAGAGGGTAGAAAGCGGATTAGAGCGACGACAGAGGGAAGAGGCAGTTAAGCGGGACAGAGGAAAGCGGATTAGGCGAGGACAGAGGAAGAGACTAGAAGCGGGGACAGAGGGAAGAAGAGAGACAGAGGAAGAGACTTTAGAGCGAGACAGAGGAAGAGGGAACAGAGGAAGCTGATTGTTTGAGACAGAGGAAGAGACGGATTGTTTAGAGCGAGGACAGAGGAAGAGAGACGGATTAGAGCGAGGACAGAGGGAAGAGAGACGGATTAGAGCGAGACAGAGGGTAGAGAGACGGATTAGAGGCGAAGGCAGAGGTAGAGAGACGGATTAGAGCGAGGACAGAGGAGCAGAGCGAGACAGAGGAAGAAGGCAGTTAGAGCGAGGACAGAGAGAAGAGAGACGGATTAGAGCGACAGAGAGAGAGAGGCAGAGAGCGAGGACAGAGAGGAAGAGAGCGGATTAGAGCGAGAGACAGAGCGGAAGAGGAAGAGAGCGGATTAGAGCGAGGACGAGAGGGAAGAGAAAGCGGATTAGAGCGAGGACAGAAGGAAGAGAGAGACAGAGGGAAGAGACGGATTAGAGCGAGGGGACAGAGGGAAGAGAGCGAGGACAGAAAGGAAGAGACGGATTAGAGAGGACAGAGGGTAGAGAGGCAGAGGGAAGAGAGACGGATTAGAGCGAGGACAGAGAAAGAGAAGACGGATTAGAGCGAGGACAGAGGGAAGAGGAGACGGATTAGGAGCGAGACAGAGAGGAAGAGAGCTATTAGTTTAGGACAGAAGGAAGAGAGACGGTTAAAGCGAGACAGAGGGGAAGAGAGACGGATTAGAGCGAGGACAGAGGGGAAGAGGAGACGGATTAGAGCGAGACAGAGGAAGAGACTGATTAGAGCGAGGACAGAGGAAGAGAGACGGATTAGAGCGAGGACAGAGGGAGAGAGACGGATTAGAGCGAGGACAGAGGGAAGAGAGAAGCGAGGACAGAGAGAAGAGCGTTAGAGCGAGGACAGAGGAAGAGGCGGATTAGAGCGAGGACAGAGGGAGAGAGACTGATTAGAGCGAGGACAGAGAGTAGAGAGACTGGATTAGAGCGAGACAGAGGGAAGAGAGACAGAGGATTAGAGCGAGGACAGAGGGGAGAGACGGATTAGAGCGAGACAGAGGGGAAGAGAGACAATTAGAGCGAGACAGAGAGGAAAGAGAGACGGATTAGAAGCGAGACAGGGAGGAAGAGAGACGGACAGAGAGTAGAGGACATTAGAATGACAGAGAGGGAAGAGAGACTGATTAGAGCGAGGACAGAGAAAGAGACGGATTAGAGCGAGGACAGAGGAAAGAGAGACGGATTAGAGCGAGACAGAGTAGAGAGACGAGTTTAGAGCGAAGACAGAGAGGGAAGAGAGACAGATTAGAGCGGAGGACAGAGGGAAGTAGAAGACGGATTAGAGCGAGGACAGAGAGGAGACGGATTAGAAGCGGGACAGAGGAAGAGAGTCCCTGCAGTTAACGGCGACATAGCTAGCTGCTCTTTAGAGCGGCAGACCCTGTATTTCAGAGGGGAAGAGGACAGATTAACATTCACAGAGGGAAGAGACACGGATTACTAGTGTAGGACAGAGGGAAGAGACAGTACATGGGTTAGAAGGAGGACAGAGGGAAGAGAGAGAAGTCCCTGCAGTAACAATCACATAGCTGCTGCTCTTTCATTAAACCCAGAGCCCTGTATTTCAAGATGTTACAGAGGACAATTAACATTCAATTCATAATGGATATTTATACACCTTAATTACTAGTGTACTGTGCAGCGCAGTACACACACAGTACATGGGTCTACCGTCTCACCCAGCGGGAGGGTAATACTGTATATCTGGAGGGTAATACTATATATCTGGAGGGTAATACTATATATCTGGAGGGTAATACTGGAGGGTAATACTGTATATCTGGAGGGTAATACTATATATCTGGAGGGTAATACTGTATATCTGGAGGGTAATACTATATATCTGGAGGGTAATACTGTATATCTGGAGGGTAATACTGTAATACTGGAGGGTAATACTGTATATCTGGAGGGTAATACTGTATATCTGGAGGGTAATACTGTAATACTGGAGGGTAATACTATATATCTGGAGGGTAATACTGTATATCTGGAGGGTAATACTGTAATACTGGAGGGTAATACTGTATATCTGGAGGGTAATACTGTATATCTGGAGGGTAATACTGTATATCTGGAGGGTAATACTGTATATCTGGAGGGTAATACTATATATCTGGAGGTAATACTGTATATCTGTATATCTGGGGTAATACTGTATATCTGGAGGTAATACTGTAATACTGTATATCTGGAGGGTAATACTGTATATCTGGAGGGTAATACTGTATATCTGGAGGGTAATACTGTATATCTGGAGGGTAATACTGTATATCTGGAGGGTAATACTGTATATCTGGAGGGTAATACTGTATATCTGGAGGGTAATACTGTATATCTGGAGGGTAATACTGTATATCTGGAGGGTAATACTGTAATACTGGAGGGTAATACTGTATATCTGGAGGGTAATACTGTATATCTGGAGGGTAATACTGTATATCTGGAGGGTAATACTGTATATCTGGAGGGTAATACTGTATATCTGGAGGGTAATACTGTAGGGTAATACTATATATCTGGAGGGTAATACTGTATATCTGGAGGGTAATACTGTATATCTGGAGGGTAATACTGTATATCTGGAGGGTAATACTGGAGGGTAATACTGTATATCTGGAGGGTAATACTGTATATCTGGAGGGTAATACTGTATATCTGGAGGGTAATACTGGAGGGTAATACTGTATATCTGGAGGGTAATACTGGAGGGTAATACTGTATATCAGGAGGGTAATACTGTATATCTGGAGGGTAATACTGTATATCTGGAGGGTAATAATATATCTGGAGGGTAATACTCTGGAGGGTAATACTGTATATCTGGAGGGCATTACTGAGGGTAATACTGTATATCTGGAGGGTAATACTGTATATCTGGAGGGTAATACTGTATATCTGGAGGGTAATACTGTATATCTGGAGGGTAATACTGTATATCTGGAGGGTAATACTATATATCTGGAGGGTAATACTGTATATCTGGAGGGTAATACTGTATATCTGGAGGGTAATACTGTATATCTGGAGGGTAATACTGGAGGGTAATACTGTATATCTGGAGGGTAATACTGTATATCTGGAGGGTAATACTGTATATCTGGAGGGTAATACTGTATATCTGGAGGGTAATACTGTATATCTGGAGGGTAATACTGTATATCTGGAGGGTAATACTGTATATCTGGAGGGTAATACTGTATATCTGGAGGGTAATACTGTATATCTGGAGGGTAATACTGTATATCTGTAGGGTAATACTGTATATCTGGAGGGTAATACTGTATATCTGGAGGGTAATACTGTATATCTGGAGGGTAATACTATATATCTGGAGGGTAATACTGTATATCTGGAGGGTAATACTGTATATCTGGAGGGTAATACTGTATATCAGGAGGGTAATACTGTATATCTGGAGGGTAATACTGTATATCTGGAGGGTAATACTGGAGGGTAATACTGTATATCTGGAGGGTAATACTGTATATCTGGAGGGTAATACTGTATATCTGGAGGGTAATACTGTATATCTGGAGGGTAATACTGTAATACTGGAGGGTAATACTGTATATCTGGAGGGTAATACTGTATATCTGGAGGGTAATACTGTATATCTGGAGGGTAATACTGTATATCTGGAGGGTAATACTGTATATCTGGAGGGTAATACTGTATAATACTGTATATCTGGAGGGTAATACTGTATATCTGGAGGGTAATACTGTATATCTGGAGGGTAATACTGGAGGGTAAAACTGGAGGGTAATACTGTATATCAGGAGGGTAATACTATATATCTGGAGGGTAATACTGTATATCTGGAGGGTAATACTGTATATCTGGAGGGTAATACTGTATATCTGGAGGGTAATACTGTATATCTGGAGGGTAATATATCTGGAGGTAATACTATATATCTGGAGGGTAATACTATATATCTGGAGGGTAATACTGGAGGGTAATACTGTATATCTGGAGGGTAATACTGGAGGGTAATACTGGAGGGTAATACTGTATATCTGGAGGGTAATACTGGAGGGTAATACTGTATATCTGGAGGGTAATACTGTATATCTGGAGGGTAATACTGTATATCTGGAGGGTAATACTGTATATCTGGAGGGTAATACTATATATCTGGAGGGTAATACTGTATATCTGGAGGGTAATACTGTATATCTGGAGGGTAATACTGTATATCTGGAGGGTAATACTGTATATCTGGAGGGTAATACTGTATATCTGGAGGGTAATACTGTATATCAGGAGGGTAATACTGTATATCAGGAGGGTAATACTATATATCTGGAGGGTAATACTGTATATCTGGAGGGTAATACTGTATATCTGGAGGGTAATACTGTATAATACTGTATATCAGGAGGGTAATACTGTATATCTGGAGGGTAATACTGTATATCTGGAGGGTAATACTGTATATCTGTAGGGTAATACTGTATATCTGGAGGGTAATACTGTATATCTGGAGGGTAATACTGTATATCTGGAGGGTAATACTGTATATCTGGAGGGTAATACTGTATATCTGGAGGGTAATACTGTATATCTGGAGGGTAATACTGTATATCTGGAGGGTAATACTGTATATCTGGAGGGTAATACTGTATATCTGGAGGGTAATACTGTATATCTGGAGGGTAATACTGTATATCTGGAGGGTAATACTGTATATCTGGAGGGTAATACTGGAGGGTAATACTGTATATCTGGAGGGTAATACTGTATATCAGGAGGGTAATACTGTATATCTGGAGGGTAATACTGTATATCTGGAGGGTAATACTGGAGGGTAATACTGTATATCTGGAGGGTAATACTGTATATCTGGAGGGTAATACTGTATATCTGGAGGGTAATACTGGAGGGTAATACTGTATATCTGGAGGGTAATACTGGAGGGTAATACTGTATATCAGGAGGGTAATACTGTATATCTGGAGGGTAATACTGTATATCTGGAGGGTACTACTATATATCTGGAGGGTAATACTATATATCTGGAGGGTAATACTGTATATCTGGAGGGTAATACTGTATATCTGGAGGGTAATACTGTATATCTGGAGGGTAATACTGTATATCTGGAGGGTAATACTGTATATCTGGAGGGTAATACTGTATATCAGGAGGGTAATACTGTATATCAGGAGGGTAATACTATATATCTGGAGGGTAATACTATATATCTGGAGGGTAATACTGTATATCTGGAGGGTAATACTGTATATCTGGAGGGTAATACTGTATATCTGGAGGGTAATACTGTATAATACTGTATATCTGGAGGGTAATACTGTATATCTGGAGGGTAATACTGTATATCTGGAGGGTAATACTGTATATCTGGAGGGTAATACTGTATATCTGGAGGGTAATACTGTATATCTGGAGGGTAATACTGTATATCTGGAGGGTAATACTATATATCTGGAGGGTAATACTGTATATCTGGAGGGTAATACTGTATATCTGGAGGGTAATACTGTATATCTGGAGGGTAATACTGTATATCTGAAGGGTAATACTGTATAATACTGTATATCTGGAGGGTAATACTGTATATCTGGAGGGTAATACTGTATATCTGAAGGGTAAACTCAGCCAGTCTACAGTATCTGTAGGGTAAACTCAGCCAGTCTACAGTATCTGTAGGGTAAACTCAGCCAGTCTACAGTATCTGTAGGGTAAACTCAGCCAGTCTACAGTATCTGTAGGGTAAACTCAGCCAGTCTACAGTATCTGTAGGGTAAACTCAGCCAGTCTACAGTATCTGTAGGGTAAACTCAGCCAGTCTACAGTATCTGTAGGGTAAACTCAGCCAGTCTACAGTATCTGTAGGGTAAACTCAGCCAGTCTATAGTATCTGTAGGGTAAACTCAGCCAGTCTACAGTATTTGTAGGGTAAACTCAGCCAGTCTATAGTATCTGTAGGGTAAACTCAGCCAGTCTACAGTATCTGTAGGGTAAACTCAGCCAGTCTATAGTATCTGTAGGGTAAACTCAGCCAGTCTACAGTATCTGTAGGGTAAACTCAGCCAGTCTACAGTATCTGTAGGGTAATACTGTATATCTGTAGGGTAAACTCAGCCAGTCTACAGTATCTGTAGGGTAATACTGTATATCTGTAGGGTAAACTCAGCCAGTCTATAGTATCTGTAGGGTAATACTGTATATCTGTAGGGTAAACTCAGCCAGTCTACAGTATCTGTAGGGTAAACTCAGCCAGTCTACAGTATCTGTAGGGTAAACTCAGCCAGTCTACAGTATCTGTAGGGTAAACTCAGCCAGTCTACAGTATCTGTAGGGTAATACTGTATATCTGTAGGGTAAACTCAGCCAGTCTACAGTATCTGTAGGGTAATACTGTATATCTGTAGGGTAAACTCAGCCAGTCTATAGTATCTGTAGGGTAATACTGTATATCTGTAGGGTAAACTCAGCCAGTCTACAGTATCTGTAGGGTAATACTGTATATCTGTAGGGTAAACTCAGCCAGTCTATAGTATCTGTAGGGTAATACTGTATATCTGTAGGGTAAACTCAGCCAGTCTACAGTATCTGTAGGGTAAACTCAGCCAGTCTATAGTATCTGTAGGGTAATACTGTATATCTGTAGGGTAAACTCAGCCAGTCTATAGTATCTGTAGGGTAAACTCAGCCAGTCTACAGTATCTGTAGGGTAATACTGTATATCTGTAGGGTAAACTCAGCCAGTCTACAGTATCTGTAGGGTAATACTGTATATCTGTAGGGTAAACTCAGCCAGTCTACAGTATCTGTAGGGTAATACTGTATATCTGTAGGGTAAACTCAGCCAGTCTACAGTATCTGTAGGGTAATACTGTATATCTGTAGGGTAAACTCAGCCAGTCTATAGTATCTGTAGGGTAAACTCAGCCAGTCTATAGTATCTGTAGGGTAAACTCAGCCAGTCTACAGTATCTGTAGGGTAATACTGTATATCTGTAGGGTAAACTCAGCCAGTCTACAGTATCTGTAGGGTAATACTGTATATCTGTAGGGTAAACTCAGCCAGTCTACAGTATCTGTAGGGTAATACTGTATATCTGTAGGGTAAACTCAGCCAGTCTATAGTATCTGTAGGGTAAACTCACTGTCTATAGTCTGTAGGGTAAACTCAGCCAGTCTACAGTATCTGTAGGGTAATACTGTATATCTGTAGGGTAAACTCAGCCAGTCTATAGTATCTGTAGGGTAATACTGTATATCTGTAGGGTAAACTCAGCCAGTCTATAGTATCTGTAGGGTAATACTGTATATCTGGAGACTAAACTCAGCCAATATACAATATCTGTATCAGTCCAGCTATATACACACACACACCTGATAGAGATATATACACACACACACACCTGATAGAGATATATACACACACACACACACACACATCTGACAGAAATATATACACACAGACACACACACACACACACCTGATAGAGATATACACACACACACACACACATCTGACAGAGATATATACACACACACACACATCTGACAGAAATATATACACACACACACACACACACACACACATCTGACAGAAATATATACACACACACACACACATCTGACAGAAATATATACACACCAACACACACACACATCTGACAGAAATATATACACACACACACACACACACATCTGGCAGAAATATATACACACACACACACATCTGACAGAAATATATACACACAGACACACACACACACACACACACACACACATCTGACAGAAATATATACACACACACACACACACACATCTGACAGAAATATATACACACAGACACACACACACACACACACATCTGACAGAAATATACACACACACACACACACATCTGACAGAAATATATACACACACACACACACATCTGACAGAAATATATACACACACACACACACACCTGACAGAGATATATACACACAGACACACACACACACACACACACACACATCTGACAGAAATATATACACACACACCTGACAGAGATATATACACACAGACACACACACACACATCTGACAGAGATATATACACACACACACAACAAGCACATTTCCAGCCACAGTTGTCCGTATAAAACAAGTCCAGACAGCTGTGATGGAAACAGGATGTTTCAGTGCCATTTTAAATGCAGAAGGTTTCCCTTCCACACGGTGGGATTTGTTTCGTGTCAGTAAAATTAATTATGTGAGAAATGGAAGCGTCTTTGTGCGCAAATATTGATATAATAACCATCAAAGTAAAGTTGGAGTCAGGAGATGGTGTGTGGTCGTCCCACTGCGACTCAAACCAGTTCATTAAACTACAGATGAAATCAGATGAACAGGACAGGGGGGTGAAAGGGCACAGCGATGCTGCTGTCCAATAGACATCCAGGGTTTTATTCTGAGGACAGGACAGGGGGGTGAAAGGGCACAGCGATGCTGCTGTCCAATAGACATCCAGGGTTTTATTCTGAGGACAGGACAGGGGGGGTGAAAGAGCACAGCGATGCTGCTGTCCAATAGACATCCAGGGTTTTATTCTGAGGACAGGACAGGGGGTGAAAGAGCACAGCGATGCTGCTGTCCAATAGACATCCAGGGTTTTATTCTGAGGACAGGACAGGGGGGTGAAAGGGCACAGCGATGCTGCTGTCCAATAGACATCCAGGGTTTTATTCTGAGGACAGGACAGGGGGGTGAAAGAGCACAGCGATGCTGCTGTCCAATAGACATCCAGGGTTTTATTCTGAGGACAGGACAGGGGGTGAAAGGGCACAGCGATGCTGCTGTCCAATAGACATCCAGGGTTTTATTCTGAGGACAGGACAGGGGGTGGAAGGGCACAGCGATGCTGCTGTCCAATAGACATCCAGGGTTTTATTCTGAGGACAGGACAGGGGGGTGAAAGGGCACAGCGATGCTGCTGTCCAATAGACATCCAGGGTTTTATTCTGAGGACAGGACAGGGGGGGGTGAAAGAGCACAGCGATGCTGCTGTCCAATAGACATCCAGGGTTTTATTCTGAGGACAGGACAGGGGGGTGAAAGGGCACAGCGATGCTGCTGTCCAATAGACATCCAGGGTTTTATTCTGAGGACAGGACAGGGGGTGAAAGAGCACAGCGATGCTGCTGTCCAATAGACATCCAGGGTTTTATTCTGAGGACAGGACAGGGGGTGAAAGGGCACAGCGATGCTGCTGTCCAATAGACATCCAGGGTTTTATTCTGAGGACAGGACAGGGGGTGAAAGGGCACAGCGATGCTGCTGTCCAATAGACATCCAGGGTTTTATTCTGAGGACAGGACAGGGGGGGGTGAAAGAGCACAGCGATGCTGCTGTCCAATAGACATCCAGGGTTTTATTCTGAGGACAGGACAGGGGGGTGAAAGGGCACAGCGATGCTGCTGTCCAATAGACATCCAGGGTTTTATTCTGAGGACAGGACAGGTGGGTGAAAGAGCACAGCGATGCTGCTGTCCAATAGACATCCAGGGTTTTATTCTGAGGACAGGACAGGGGGGTGAAAGAGCACAGCGATGCTGCTGTCCAATAGACATCCAGGGTTTTATTCTGAGGACAGGACAGGGGGGGTGAAAGAGCACAGCGATGCTGCTGTCCAATAGACATCCAGGGTTTTATTCTGAGGACAGGACAGGGGGGTGAAAGGGCACAGCGATGCTGCTGTCCAATAGACATCCAGGGTTTTATTCTGAGGACAGGACAGGGGGTGAAAGAGCACAGCGATGCTGCTGTCCAATAGACATCCAGGGTTTTATTCTGAGGACAGGACAGGGGGGTGAAAGAGCACAGCGATGCTGCTGTCCAATAGACATCCAGGGTTTTATTCTGAGGACAGGACAGGGGGGTGAAAGAGCACAGCGATGCTGCTGTCCAATAGACATCCAGGGTTTTATTCTGAGGACAGGACAGGGGGTGAAAGGGCACAGCGATGCTGCTGTCCAATAGACATCCAGGGTTTTATTCTGAGGACAGGACAGGGGGTGAAAGAGCACAGCGATGCTGCTGTCCAATAGACATCCAGGGTTTTATTCTGAGGACAGGACAGGGGGGTGAAAGAGCACAGCGATGCTGCTGTCCAATAGACATCCAGGGTTTTATTCTGAGGACAGGACAGGGGGGTGAAAGGGCACAGCGATGCTGCTGTCCAATAGACATCCAGGGTTTTATTCTGAGGACAGGACAGGGGGGTGAAAGGGCACAGCGATGCTGCTGTCCAATAGACATCCAGGGTTTTATTCTGAGGACAGGACAGGGGGTGAAAGAGCACAGCGATGCTGCTGTCCAATAGACATCCAGGGTTTTATTCTGAGGACAGGACAGGGGGTGAAAGAGCACAGCGATGCTGCTGTCCAATAGACATCCAGGGTTTTATTCTGAGGACAGGACAGGGGGTGAAAGAGCACAGCGATGCTGCTGTCCAATAGACATCCAGGGTTTTATTCTGAGGACAGGACAGGGGGTGAAAGGGCACAGCGATGCTGCTGTCCAATAGACATCCAGGGTTTTATTCTGAGGACAGGACAGGGGGGTGAAAGAGCACAGCGATGCTGCTGTCCAATAGACATCCAGGGTTTTATTCTGAGGACAGGACAGGGGGGTGAAAGAGCACAGCGATGCTGCTGTCCAATAGACATCCAGGGTTTTATTCTGAGGACAGGACAGGGGGGTGAAAGGGCACAGCGATGCTGCTGTCCAATAGACATCCAGGGTTTTATTCTGAGGACAGGACAGGGGGGTGAAAGAGCACAGCGATGCTGCTGTCCAATAGACATCCAGGGTTTTATTCTGAGGACAGGACAGGGGGTGAAAGAGCACAGCGATGCTGCTGTCATCCAGTGTTTTATTCTGGGCTGCAGAGTCTACCGGCACCGTGTCTACTGGGCTGCAGAGTCTACCGGCACCGTGTCTAGACATGGGCTGAGGACAGAGCCTGACCGGGCACCGTGTCTGCCGTCAATAGACACCGTGTTTTACTGGGCTGCAGAGTCTACCGGCACCGTGTCTACTGGGCTGCAGAGTCTACCGGCACCGTGTCTACTGGGCTGCAGAGTCTACCGGCACCGTGTCTACTGGGCTGCAGAGTCTACCGGCACCGTGTCTACTGGGCTGCAGAGCCTACCGGCACCGTGTCTACCGGCACCGTGTCTACTGGGCTGCAGAGTCTACCGGCACCGTGTCTACTGGGCTGCAGAGTCTACCGGCACCGTGTCTACTGGGCTGCAGAGTCTACCGGCACCGTGTCTACTGGGCTGCAGAGTCTACCGGCACCGTGTCTACTGGGCTGCAGAGTCTACCGGCACCGTGTCTACTGGGCTGCAGAGTCTACCGGCACCGTGTCTACTGGGCTGCAGAGTCTACCGGCACCGTGTCTACTGGGCTGCAGAGTCTACCGGCACCGTGTCTACCGGGCTGCAGAGTCTACCGGCACCGTGTCTACCGGGCTGCAGAGTCTACCGGCACCGTGTCTACTGGGCTGCAGAGTCTACCGGGCACCGTGTCTACTGGGCTGCAGAGTCTACCGGCACCGTGTCTACCGGGCTGCAGAGTCTACCGGCACCGTGTCTACTGGGCTGCAGAGTCTACCGGCACCGTGTCTACTGGGCTGCAGTGTCTACCGGCACCGTGTCTACCGGCACCGTGTCTACCGGCACCGTGTCTACCGGCACCGTGTCTACCGGGCTGCAGAGTCTACCGGCACCGTGTCTACTGGGCTGCAGAGTCTACCGGCACCGTGTCTACTGGGCTGCAGAGTCTACCGGCACCGTGTCTACTGGGCTGCAGAGCCTACCGGCACCGTGTCTACTGGGCTGCAGAGTCTACCGGCACCGTCTACTGGGCTGCAGAGTCTACTGTCTACTGGGCTGCAGAGTCTACCGGCACCGTGTCTACTGGGCTGCAGAGTCTACCGGCACCGTGTCTACTGGGCTGCAGAGTCTACCGGCACCGTGTCTACTGGGCTGCAGAGTCTACCGGCACCGTGTCTACTGGGCTGCAGAGTCTACCGGCACCGTGTCTACTGGGCTGCAGAGTCTACCGGCACCGTGTCTACTGGGCTGCAGAGTCTACCGGCACCGTGTCTACTGGGCTGCAGAGTCTACCGGCACCGTGTCTACTGGGCTGCAGAGTCTACCGGCACCGTGTCTACTGGGCTGCAGAGCCTACCGGCACCGTGTCTACTGGGCTGCAGAGTCTACCGGCACCGTGTCTACTGGGCTGCAGAGTCTACCGGCACCGTGTCTACTGGGCTGCAGAGTCTACCGGCACCGTGTCTACTGGGCTGCAGAGTCTACCGGCACCGTGTCTACTGGGCTGCAGAGTCTACCGGCACCGTGTCTACTGGCACCGTGTCTACTGGGCTGCAGAGTCTACCGGCACCGTGTCTACTGGGCTGCAGAGTCTACCGTGTCACTGGCACGTGTCTACTGGGCTGCAGAGTCTACCGGCACCGTGTCTACTGGGCTGCAGAGTCTACCGGCACCGTGTCTACTGGGCTGCAGAGTCTACCGCACCGTGTCTACTGGGCTGCAGAGCCTACCGGCACCGTGTCTACTGGGCTGCAGAGTCTACCGGCACCGTGTCTACTGGGCTGCAGAGCCTACCGGCACCGTGTCTACTGGGCTGCAGAGCCTACCAGCACCGTGTCTACTGGGCTGCAGAGTCTACCGGCACCGTGTCTACTGGGCTGCAGAGTCTACCGGCACCGTGTCTACTGGGCTGCAGAGTCTACCGGCACCGTGTCTACTGGGCTGCAGAGCCTACCGGCACCGTGTCTACTGGGCTGCAGAGCCTACCGGCACCGTGTCTACTGGGCTGCAGAGTCTACCGGCACCGTGTCTACTGGGCTGCAGAGCCTACCGGCACCGTGTCTACTGGGCTGCAGAGCCTACCGGCACCGTGTCTACTGGGCTGCAGAGCCTACCGGCACCGTGTCTACTGGGCTGCAGAGTCTACCGGCACCGTGTCTACTGGCACCGTGTCTACTGGGCTGCAGAGTCTACCGGCACCGTGTCTACTGGGCTGCAGAGCCTACCGGCACCGTGTCTACTGGGCTGCAGAGTCTACCGGCACCGTGTCTACTGGGCTGCAGAGCCTACCGGCACCGTGTCTACTGGGCTGCAGAGTCTACCGGCACCGTGTCTACTGGGCTGCAGAGCCTACCGGCACCGTGTCTACTGGGCTGCAGAGTCTACCGGCACCGCGTCTACTGGGCTGCAGAGTCTACCGGCACCGTGTCTACTGGGCTGCAGAGTCTACCGGCACCGTGTCTACTGGGCTGCAGAGTCTACTGGCTGCAGAGTCTACCGGCACCGTGTCTACTGGGCTGCAGAGTCTACCGGCACCGTGTCTACTGGCACCATGTCTACTGGGCTGCAGAGTCTACCGGCACCGTGTCTACTGGCACCGTGTCTACTGGGCTGCAGAGTCTACCGGCACCGTGTCTACTGGCACCGTGTCTACTGGGCTGCAGAGTCTACCGGCACCGTGTCTACTGGGCTGCAGAGCCTACCGGCACCGTGTCTACTGGGCTGCAGAGTCTACCGGCACCGTGTCTACTGGGCTGCAGAGTCTACCGGCACCGTGTCTACTGGGCTGCAGAGTCTACCGGCACCGTGTCTACTGGGCTGCAGAGTCTACGAGAGTCTACCGGCACCGTGTCTGCTGGGCTGCAGAGTCTACCGGCACCGTGTCTGCTGGGCTGTCAGGGCTGCAGAGTCTACCGGCACCGTGTCTGCTGGGCTGCAGAGTCTACTGAAGGCAGCAGAGTCTGCTGGGCTGCAGAGTCTACTGGCACCGTGTCTACTGGGCTGCAGAGTCTACCGGCACCGTGTCTACTGGGCTGCAGAGCCTACCGGCACCGTGTCTACTGGCACCGTGTCTACTGGGCTGCAGAGTCTACCGGCACCGTGTCTGCTGGGCTGCAGAGTCTACTGGCACCGTGTCTGCTGGGCTGCAGAGCCTACCGGCACCGTGTCTGCTGGGCTGCAGAGTCTACCGGCACCGTGTCTGCTGGGCTGCAGAGCCTACCGGCACCGTGTCTGCTGGGCTGCAGAGTCTACCGACCGTGTCTACTGGGCTGCAGAGCCTACTGGCACCGTGTCTACTGGGCTGCAGAGTCTACCGGCACATATTGAACATTAAAGAGTTTTCAGCACCGTAAAAATGTAAGATAAAAAGTCCATTTTGTGACGTCATCACATGGCTGCAGAGTCTGGGCACAGGGCAGGGAAATACAGATCTTTATGCAGATTCTAGAGAATTCACATGGAAATCTGTGGCCAACTGGATTACAACCTAGCTACTCACAGAGAGAAACACACATGAGTAGACAGGGAGACAACATGACATGGCAGACAGAGATACAACATGACATGGCAGACAGAGAGACAACATGACATGACATGGCAGACAGAGACAGGGAGACAACATGACATGGCAGACAGAGACAGGGAGACAACATGACATGGCAGACAGAGAGACAACATGACATGACATGGCAGACAGAGACAGGGAGACAACATGACATGGCAGACAGAGAGACAACACAACATGGCAGACAGGGAGACAACACGACATGGCAGACAGAGAGACAACATGACATGGCAGACAGAGACAACATGACATGGCAGACAGGGAGACAACACGACATGGCAGACAGAGAGACAACATGACATGGCAGACAGAGAGACAACATGACATGGCAGACAGGGAGACAACACGACATGGCAGACAGAGAGACAACACGACATGGCAGACAAAGAGACAACACGACATGGCAGACAGGGAGACAACACGACATGGCAGACAGGGAGACAACACGACATGGCAGACAGAGAGACAACACGACATGGCAGACAGAGAGACAACATGACATGGCAGACAGGGAGACAACACGACATGGCAGACAGAGAGACAACATGACATGGCAGACAGAGAGACAACATGACATGGCAGACAGGGAGACAACACGACATGGCAGACAGAGAGACAACATGACATGGCAGACAGGGAGACAACACGACATGGCAGACAGAGAGACAACATGACAGACAGAGAGACAACATGACATGGCAGACAGAGAGACAACATGACATGGCAGACAGGGAGACAGAGAGACAACATGACATGGCAGACAGAGAGACAGAGACAACATGACATGGCAGACAGGGAGACAACACGACATGGCACACAGAGAGACAACACGACATGGCAGACAGAGAGACAGGGAGACAACATGACATGGCAGACAGAGAGACAACATGACATGGCAGACAGAGAGACAACATGGCAGACAGAGAGGAGCCTCATTCTGCAGTCAGGCAGTCACTGTGGAAGACAGCTGCTCTGCAGCTCTGGCTGTCTACCAGGGATCCTGCCGGGATGCTGCTATGTGACCTGATGCCACAACAAAAGGACAACCAGTGAAGAACAAACACCATTTTAAATACAACCCATATTTGATTTATTTTCCTGTTTGTACTTTAACAATTTGCACATGGTTACAACACTGTATATAGACAATGTTTTGTGAGTAATGTTTACTGTTCATTTTGGATTGTTTACTTCACTTTTGTTTATTATCTATTTCAATGTAAACATGTGTTTCCCCAATAAAGACTTTAGAATTGAATGAGAGAAAGCAGGGAGAACAGAGAGAGAGAGAGGGAGAACAGAGAGAGAGAGAGAGGGAGAACAGAGAGAGAGAGAGAGGGAGAACAGAGAGAGAGAGAGAGGGAGAACAGAGAGAGAGAGAGAGAACAGAGAGAGAGAGAGAGGGGGAGAACAGAGAGAGAGAGAGAGAGGGGGGAGAACAGAGAGAGAGAGAGGGAGAACAGAGAGAGAGAGAGAGGGAGAACAGAGAGAGAGAGGGAGAACAGAGAGAGAGAGAGAGGGGGAACAGAGAGAGAGAGAGGGGGAACAGAGAGAGAGAGGGGGGAACAGAGAGAGAGAACAGAGAGAGAGAGGGAGAGAACAGAGAGAGAGAGAGAACAGAGAGAGAGAGAGAGAACAGAGAGAGAGAACAGAGAGAGAGAGAACAGAGAGAGAGAACAGAGAGAGAGAGAGAGAACAGAGAGAGAGAACAGAGAGAGAGAGAGAACAGAGAGAGAGAGAGAACAGAGAGAGAGAACAGAGAGAGAGAGAGAGAACAGAGAGAGAGAACAGAGAGAGAGAGAGAACAGAGAGAGAGAGAGAGAGAGAGAGAGAGAGCAGAGAGAGAGAGAGAGAGAGAACAGAGAGAGAGAGAAACAGAGAGAGAGAGAGAGGGGGAACAGAGAGAGAGGGGGGGGGGGGGAACAGAGAGACAGAGGGGGAACAGAGAGAGAGGGGGAAACAGAGAGAGAGGGGGGGGGAACAGAGAGAGAGAGAGAGAAGAGAGGGGAACAGAGAGAGAGAGGGGGAGAACAGAGAGAGAGAGGGGAGAACAGAGAGAGAGAGAGGGGGAGAACAGAGAGAGAGAGAGGGGGAAACAGAGAGAGAGAGAGGGGAGAACAGAGAGAGAGAGAGGGAGAACAGAGAGAGAGAGAGGAGAACAGAGAGAGAGAGAGAACAGAGAGAGAGAGAGAGAGAGAAACAGAGAGAGAGAGAGAGAACAGAGAGAGAGAGAGAGAGAACA
>NW_027040176.1:20000-35769 GCF_034236695.1 Oncorhynchus nerka
GGGGAACAGAGAGAGGGAGGAAACAGAGAGAGGGAACAGGGAGAGGGAACAGAGAGGGGGAACAGAGAGAGGGGGGAACAGAGAGAGGGGAACAGGGAGAGGGGAACAGAGAGAGGGAACAGAGAGAGGGGGAACAGAGAGAGGGGGGGAACAGAGAGAGGGGGAACAGGGAGAGGGGGAACAGAGACAGAGCTACAGTATAGTGTTTGCTGGCCCCATTTCAGAACAGCACATTGTGCAGTGAGCAGGGAGAAAACACAGAACAGCACAGACCAAAATGTATCCTCTACTGCGTACCTACTGAGCTCTTTGTTCATATCTGTCTGCAGAAGGGGAAAAACGGACAACGGCTCTGAAAGTGACAGAATCACTGATTATACTGTCAAAGAACAGATATGACCACAATGACGGCCGTTCAGTTCAGACGAGCTCTGAGAGACAGAGAGAGACAGAGAGAGACGGAGAGACAGAGAGAGACAGAGAGAGACAGAGAGAGACGGAGAGAGACGGAGAGACAGAGAGAGACGGAGAGACAGAGAGAGAGAGAGAACAGAGAGAGAGAGAACCAGAGAGAGAGAGAGAACCAGAGAGAGAGAGAGACCCAGAGAGAGAGAGAGACCCAGAGAGAGAGAGAGACACAGAGAGAGAGAGAGACAGAGACAGAGACAGAGAGAGAGACAGAGAGAGAGAGAGGACAGAGAGAGAGAGAGAGAACAGAGAGAGAGAGAGAGAGAGACAGAGAGAGACGAGAAAGACGGAGAGACAGAGAGAGACGAGAAAGACGGAGAGACAGAGAGACAGAGAGACAGACAGACAGCAGCATTATACAGCTCAGTCTGTCCACCACTGCAGCTCTCTAACCAGTCATGACCTTCACTCTTCATTCTCACAGCAAAAATGGACATGGTCCACTCCATCCATCAAGACACTACCACCTAGCTAGACTAGCGTGGTATCCACAACACACCACCACCACCTAGCTAGACTAGCGTGGTATCCACAACACACCACCACCTAGCTAGACTAGCGTGGTATCCACAACACACCACCACCACCTAGCTAGACTAGCGTGGTATCCACAACACACCACCACCTAGCTAGACTAGAGTGGTATCCACAACACACCACCACCTAGCTAGACTAGCGTGGTATCCACAACACACCACCACCTAGCTAGACTAGTGTGGTATCCACAACACACCACCACCACCTAGCTAGAATAGCGTGGTATCCACAACACACCACCACCACCTAGCTAGACTAGCGTGGTATCCACAACACACCACCACCTAGCTAGACTAGCGTGGTATCCACAACACACCACCACCTAGCTAGACTAGAGTGGTATCCACAACACACTACCCCCTAGCTAGACTAGAGTGGTATCCACAACACACCACCACCTAGCTAGACTAGTGTGGTATCCACAAGACACCACCACCACCTAGCTAGACTAGAGTGGTATCCACAACACACCACCACCTAGCTAGACTAGCGTGGTATCCACAACACACCACCACCTAGCTAGACTAGCGTGGTATCCACAACACACCACCACCTAGCTAGACTAGCGTGGTATCCACAACACACCACCACCACCTAGCTAGACTAGAGTGGTATCCACAACACACCACCACCACCTAGCTAGACTAGAGTGGTATCCACAACACACCACCACCTAGCTAGACTAGCGTGGTATCCACAAGACACCATCACCACCTAGCTAGACTAGTGTGGTATCCACAACACACCACCACCCCCTAGCTAGACTAGCGTGGTATCCACAACACACCACCACCACCTAGCTAGACTAGCGTGGTATCCACAACACACCACCACCCCCTAGCTAGACTAGCGTGGTATCCACAACACACCACCACCCCCTAGCTAGACTAGAGTGGTATCCACAACACACCACCACCACCTAGCTAGACTAGTGTGGTATCCACAACACACCACCACCCCCTAGCTAGACTAGCGTGGTATCCACAACACACCACCACCCCCTAGCTAGACTAGCGTGGTATCCACAACACACCACCACCCCCTAGCTAGACTAGAGTGGTATCCACAACACACCACCACCACCTAGCTAGACTAGTGTGGTATCCACAACACACCACCACCACCTAGCTAGACTAGAGTGGTATCCACAACACACCACCACCCCCTAGCTAGACTAGTGTGGTATCCACAAGACACCACCACCTAGCTAGACTAGCGTGGTATCCACAACACACCACCACCACCTAGCTAGACTAGCGTGGTATCCACAACACACCACCACCACCTAGCTAGACTAGAGTGGTATCCACAACACACCACCACCACCTAGCTAGACTAGAGTGGTATCCACAACACACCACCACCACCTAGCTAGACTAGTGTGGTATCCACAACACACCACCACCACCTAGCTAGACTAGAGTGGTATCCACAACACACCACCACCTAGCTAGACTAGAGTGGTATCCACAACACACCACCACCACCTAGCTAGACTAGTGTGGTATCCACAACACACCACCACCACCTAGCTAGACTAGAGTGGTATCCACAACACACCACCACCACCTAGCTAGACTAGAGTGGTATCCACAACACACCACCACCACCTAGCTAGACTAGTGTGGTATCCACAACACACCACCACCACCTAGCTAGACTAGTGTGGTATCCACAACACACCACCACCCCCTAGCTAGACTAGTGTGGTATCCACAACACACCACCACCACCTAGCTAGACTAGTGTGGTATCCACAACACACCACCACCCCCTAGCTAGACTAGAGTGGTATCCACAACACACCACCACCACCTAGCTATCAACCCTTCGTACATCAACTGATATCTCAAAGTGCTGTTCAGAAACCCAGCCTAAAACCCCAAACAGCAAGCAATGCAGGTGTAGAAGCACGGTGGCTAGGAAAAACTTCCCTAGAAAGGCCAGAACCTAGGAAGAAACCTAGAGAGGAACCAGGCTGAGGGGTGGAGATTATAAACCTAGAGAGGAACCAGGCTATGAGGGGTGGAGATTATAAACCTAGAGAGGAACCAGGCTATGAGGGGTGGAGATTATAAACCTAGAGAGGAACCAGGCTATGAGGGGTGGAGATTATAAACCTAGAGAGGAACCAGGCTATGAGGGGTGGAGATTATAAACCTAGAGAGGAACCAGGCTATGAGGGGTGGAGATTATAAACCTAGAGAGGAACCAGGCTATGAGGGGTGGAGATTATAAACCTAGAGAGGAACCAGGCTATGAGGGGTGGAGATTATAAACCTAGAGAGGAACCAGGCTATGAGGGGTGGAGATTATAAACCTAGAGAGGAACCAGGCTATTGGTAAGAAGTCCACATTGTATTCTCAATGATTCCACCGTAATCTGCTGGTTTGTGCCTGAGAGATCCTCTACTGTGTTGCTAGGCAACGCAACAACACGCCCCCCTCCAGTCCCAGACGTCTCCCAACCCTTCTGTTCATAACCATAATGTCTGTTGTTTTGAAATGTCTGTCCCTTCAAACGTTTGTTTACCGTTTACTCTTCATCTATAATTGTTTATTTCACTTTTGTTTATTACCTAATTTCCCCTGTTTTTGCAATTTAAACCTACGCTTCCCCCATGCCAATAAAGTAATTTGAATTGGAGAGAGAGGGAGAGCGAGGGAGGGGGACGCTTGACTGGCCAGACAGTCACTGAGATAAAGAGGTGATTGTCGTGTCTTGCCTCATGAGGTTTATGAGGGTGCTTTCATGTTTCCACATTTAGCTGGGTTACTAGGAGACACTGGAAGACTGTACTACAGAGGGCAGGAGAGGAGAGGAAAGGAGAGGGCAGGAAAGGAGAGGAGAGGAGAGGAGAGGAGAGGAGAGGAGAGGAGAGGAGAGGAGAGGAGAGGGCAGGAAAGGAGAGGGCAGGAAAGGAGAGGGCAGGAAAGGAGAGGGCAGGAAAGGAGAGGAAAGGAGAGGGCAGGAAAGGAGAGGAAAGGAGAGGAGAGGAAAGGAGAGGGCAGGAGAGGAGAGGAAAGGAGAGGAGAGGAAAGGGCAGGAAAGGAGAGGGCAGGAAAGGAGAGGGAAGGAGAGGAGAGGAAAGGAGAGGGCAGGAGAGGGCAGGAAAGGAGAGGGCAGGAGATGAGAGGAAAGGAGAGGAAAGGAGAGGGCAGGAGAGGAAAGGAGAGGAGAGGAAAGGAGAGGAGAGGAAAGGAGAGGAGAGGAGAGGAGAGGGCAGGAAAGGAGAGGGCAGGAGAGGAAAGGAGAGGGCAGGAGAGGAAAGGAGAGGAGAGGAAAGGAGAGGAAAGGAGAGGGCATGAAAGGAAAGGAGAGGGCATGAAAGGAAAGGAGAGGAAAGGAGAGGGCAGGAGAAGAAAGGAGAGGAAAGGAGAGGGCAGGAAAGGAGAGGAGAGGGTAGAAAACCCCCACATGTACGCTCCAAGAACTGCACATGGTACTAATTAGAGGGGAGGGGAAGGTGGGGGACGGGACTCGATCCAAGGCCTCATTCTGATATTCAATGTTTTCATTCTACAGACTTCAGCCCATCAGGTGTTAGTTTACAGAGTACTGAGACTTCAGCCCATCAGGTGTTGGGTTACAGAGTACTGAGACTTCAGCCCATCAGGTGTTAGTTTACAGAGTACTGAGACTTCAGAATGACACTTCTCTTCTCACCAATGAGAGCGTGTATTTAATCCATCACCATTACAGCTGGACCAATCAGAACAGAGGAATGTCCTCTCTGGCACGGCTTCATTGGACATTTACTAACAGACACCTACTAACAAAAACTAAGATGACATCAACATGCACCAAGAGAAAGACAACCTACTAACAGAAACTAAGATGATGACATCAACATGCACCAGGAGAAAGACAACCTACTAACAGAAACTAAGATGATGACATCAACATGCACCAAGAGAAAGACAACCTACTAACAGAAACTAAGATGATGACATCAGCATGCACCAAGAGAAAGACAACCTACTAACAGAAACTAAGATGATGACATCAACATGCACCAAGAGAAAGACAACCTACTAACAGAAACTATGATGACATCAACATGCACCAAGAGAAAGACAACCTACTAACAGAAACTAAGATGATGACATCAACATGCACCAAGAGAAAGATAACCTACTAACAGAAACTAAGATGATGACATCAACATGCACCAAGAGAAAGACAACCTACTAACAGAAACTAAGATGACATCAACATGCACCAAGAGAAAGACAACCTACTAACAGAAACTAAGATGATGACATCAACATGCACCAAGAGAAAGACAACCTACTAACAGAAACTAAGATGATGACATCAACATAAGATTTCACCAAGAGAAAGATAACCTACTAACAGAAACTAAGATGATGACATCAACATGCACCAAGAGAAAGACAACCTACTAACAGAAACTAAGATGATGACATCAACATGCACCAAGAGAAAGACAACCTACTAACAGAAACTAAGATGATGACATCAACATGCACCAAGAGAAAGACAACCTACTAACAGAAACTAAGATGATGACATCAACATGCACCAAGAGAAAGATAACCTACTAACAGAAACTAAGATGATGACATCAACATGCACCAAGAGAAAGATAACCTACTAACAGAAACTAAGATGATGACATCAACATGCACCAAGAGAAAGATAACCTACTAACAGAAACTAAGATGATGACATCAACATGCACCAAGAGAAAGATAACCCGACCCTGAGAGGATTGACTGGCAGAATGTTCAAGCCAATTAACAGCTTCTTTCTCCTTTCTCTAAAAACTCAATCCCCAAATGTGTTCATCACCAGGACCCTTCCCCAAATGTGTTCATCACCAGGACCCTTCCCCAAATGTGTTCATCACCAGGACCCTTCCCCAAATGTGTTCATCACCAGGACCCTTCCCCAAATGTGTTCATCACCAGGACCCTTCCCCAAATGTGTTCATCACCAGGACCCTTCCCCAAATGTGTTCATCACCAGGACCCTTCCCCAAATGTGTTCATCACCAGGACCCTTCCCCTCCCCGTTCATCGGGTATTCATTTATTCTTCCTCCCCCGTCGCCCCTCACTCTTCCTCCCCCGTCGCCCTCTCTTCCTCCCCTCGTCGCCCTCTTTCCTCCCCCCGTTATCTCTTCCTCCCCGTCGCCCTCTCTTCCTCCCCGTCGACCTCTCTTCCTCCCCGTCGACCCTCTCTTCATCCCAGTCGATCTCTTCATCTCCCAGTCGACCTCTCTTCATCCCCCATCACCTCTTCCTCCCAGTCAACCTCTCTTCCTCCCCCATCACCTCTTCCTCCCCCATCACCTCTCTTCCTCCCAGTCAACCTCTCTTCCTCCCAGTCAACCTCTCTTCCTCCCAGTCAACCTCTTCCTCCCCGTCTCCCTCTCTTCCTCCCTCTCTTCCTCCCCCAAGAGCCCCTCTTCCTCCCTCTCTTCCTCCCCCTCTTCCTCCCCCTCCTCTTCCTCCCCCCGTCTCCCTCTCTTCCTCCCCCGTCTCCCTCTTCCTCCCCAGTCTCCTCTCTTCCTCCCCCGTCTCCCTCTTCCTCCCCGTCTCCCTCTTCCTCCTCCCCGTCTCCCTCTCTTCCTCCCCGTCTCCCTCTCTTCCTCCCCTCTCTTCCCCCCTCTTCCTCCCCCATCACCTCTCTTCCTCCCCCATCACCTCTCTCTTCCACCCAGTCAACCTCTCATCCTCCCCATCATCTCTCTTCCTCCCAGTCAACCTCTCTTCCTCCCCGTCTCCTCTCTTCCTCCCCGTCTCCCTCTCTTCCTCCCCCTCCCTCTCTTCCTCCCCGTCACCTCTCTTCCTCCCCCTCTCTTCCTCCCCCTCTCTTCCTCCCATCAACCTCCCCTCCCCTCGTCTCTCTTCCTCCCCCGTCTCCTCTCTTCCTCCCCCGTCTCCCCTCTCTTCCTCCCCGTCTCCTCTTTCCTCCCCGTCTCCCTCTTCCTCCCCCGTCTCCTCTCTTCCTCCCCGATCTCCCTCTTCCTCCCCCGTCACCTCTCTCCTCCCCGTCTCCCTCTCTTCCTCCCCCCGTCTCCCTCTCTCTTCCCCCCGTCTCCCTCTCTTCCCCCATCACCTCTCTTCCTCCCCCATCACCTCTCTTCCACCCAGTCAACCACTCATCCTCCCTCATCACCTCTCTTCCTCCCAGTCTCCTCTCTTCCTCCCGTCTCTCTCAACCTCCCCATCACCTCTCTTCCTCCCCATCACCTCTCTTCCACCCCCATCACCTCTCTTCCACCCAGTCAACCACTCATCCTCCCCCATCACCTCTCTTCCTCCCAGTCGACCTCTCTTCCTCCCAGTCGACCTCTCTTCCTCCCAGTCGACCTCTCTTCCTCCCAGTCGACCTCTCTTCCTCCCAGTCGACCTCTCTTCCTCCCAGTCGACCTCTCTTCCTCCCAGTCGACCTCTCTTCCTCCCAGTCGACCTCTCTTCCTCCCAGTCGACCTCTCTTCCTCCCAGTGGGCTCTCTTCCCCCAGTCGACCTCTCTTCCCCCAGTCCACCTCTCTCCCCCAGTCGACCTCTCTCTTCCCCCAGTCGACCCTCTTCCCCCAGGACCTCTCTTCCTCCCAGTCGACCTCTTCCTCCCAGTCGACCTCTCTTCCTCCCAGTCGACCTCTCTTCCTCCCAGTCGACCTCTCTTCCTCCCAGTCGACCTCTCTTCCTCCCAGTCGACCTCTCTTCCTCCCAGTCGACCAGGACTCTTCCTCCCAGTCGACCTCTCTTCCTCCCAGTCGACCTCTCTTCCTCCCAGTCAACCTCTCTTCCTCCCAGTCAACCTCTCTTCCTCCCAGTCAACCTCTTCCTCCCCCAGTCAACCTCCTTCCTCCCAGTCAACCTCTCTTCCTCCCAGTCAACCTCTCTTCCTCCCAGTCAACCTCTCTTCCTCCCAGTCAACCACTCATCCTCCCCCATCACCTCTCTTCCTCCCAGTCGCCCTCTCTTCCTCCCAGTCAACCTCTCTTCCTCCCAGTCGACCTCTCTTCCTCCCAGTCGACCTCTCTTCCTCCCAGTCGACCTCTCTTCCTCCCAGTCGACCTCTCTTCCTCCCAGTCAACCTCTCTTCCTCCCAGTCAACCTCTCTTCCTCCCAGTCAACCTCTCTTCCTCCCAGTCAACCTCTCTTCCTCCCAGTCAACCTCTTCCTCCCAGTCAACCTCTCTTCCTCCCAGTCAACCTCTCTTCCTCCCAGTCAACCTCTCTTCCTCCCCCGTCGCCTCTCTTCCTCCCCCATCACCTCTCTTCCTCCCCAGTCAACCTCTTCCTCCCCCAGTCAACCTCTTTCCTCCCAGTCAACCTCTTCCTCCCAGTCAACCTCTCTTCCTCCCAGTCAACCCCTCTCTTCCTCCCAGTCAACCTCTCTCCTCCCCGTCGCCCTCTCTTCCTCCCCGTCGCCTCTCTTCCTCCCAGTCTCCCTCTCTTCCTCCCCAGTCTCCCTCTTCCTCCCAGTCGACCTCTCTTCCTCCCAGTCGACCTCTCTTCCTCCCAGTCAACCTCTCTTCCTCCCAGTCAACCTCTCTTCCTCCCCATCACCTCTCTTCCTCCCCATCACCTCTTCCTCCTCCCGTCTCTCTTCCTCCCCATCACCTCTCTTCCTCCCCATCACCTCTCTTCCTCCCAGTCGACCTCTCTTCCTCCCAGTCAACCTCTCTTCCTCCCAGTCAACCTCTCTTCCTCCCAGTCAACCTCTCTTCCTCCCAGTCGCCCTCTCTTCCTCCCAGTCGCCCTCTCTTCCTCCCAGTCAACCTCTCTTCCTCCCCGTCGCCCTCTCCCTCCCTTCCTCCCCCCCCAGTCTCCCTCTCTTCCTCCCCCAGTCACCTCTCTTCCTCCCAGTCACCTCTCTTCCCCCCAGTCAACCCTCTCTTCCTCCCCATCACCTCTCTCCCCATCCTCCCCATCCCAGTCCCCTCTTCCTCCCCCATCTCCTCTCAGTCAACCTCTCTCCTCCCAGTCTCCTCTCTTCCTCCCCCATCTCTCTCTTCCTCCCATCTCCTCTCATCCTCCCCATCTCCTCTCTTCCTCCCCATCTCCTCTCTTCCTCCCCGTCAACCCTCTCTCTCCTCCCCCTCTCTCTTCCTCCCCCGTCTTCTCCTCCCCCATCCCCTCCTCCCCCATTGCCTCTCTTCCTCCCCCATCAACCTCTTCCTCCCCATCCCTCTTCCTCCCCCACCTCTTCCTCCCCAGTCAACTCTCTCCCCCGTCAACCTCTTCCTCCCAGTCAACCTCTCTCCCTCGTTGCCTCTCCCCCAGTCAACCTCTTCCTCCAGTCGCCTCTCTTCCTCCCCAGTCAACCTCTCTTCCTCCCCTCTCTTCGCCCCAGTCTCTTCCTCCCCAGTCGCCCTCTCTTCCTCCCCCACTCTTCCTCCCAGTCGCCCTCTCTTCCTCCCCCATCGCCCTCTCTTCCTCCCCGTCGCCTCTCTCCCTCCCAGTCGCCCTCTCTTCCTCCCATCACCTCTTCCTCCCCCATCTCCTCTCTTCCTCCGTCAACCTCTCACCCTCCCCCATCACCTCTCTTCCTCCCAGTCAACCTCTCATCCTCCCCGTCAACCTCTCTTCCTCCCAGTCAACCTCTCATCCTCCCAGTCAACCTCTCTTCCTCCCTCGTTGCCTCTCTTCCTCCCAGTCAACCTCTCATCCCCCAGTCAACCTCTCATCCCCCAGTCAACCTCTCATCCCTCCCAGTCAACCTCTCTTCCTCCCAGTCAACCTCTCTTCCTCCCAGTCAACCTCTCATCCCCCCAGTCAACCTCTCATCCCTCCCAGTCAACCTCTCTTCCTCCCAGTCAACCTCTCTTCCTCCCAGTCAACCTCTCTTCCTCCCAGTCAACCTCTCTTCCTCCCAGTCAACCTCTCTTCCTCTCAACCTCTCTTCCTCCCAGTCAACCTCTCTTCCTCCCTCGTCGCCAGCCTGTTTTTCATTTGTCTGACAAGAGTTCAGGTGATCCTGTCCTCTCTGCTGTATGCCAGGCAGAGCAGAGACAGCACTCTGTGGACCAAAATGAGGTCAGATGGAAGGCTATAAATAATGTCCAGCTGTGCTCGGAGCACATTCAGACTCACTGCGGTCTCTCCGCCTCACTAGAATGAGGTCTGCTGCACAACGGAACACAAATAGTCTAGTATACATCAGAAAGCAACCATCTGAAATGCTTCGTTGATATATTTTGATCAGCACGTAAAGCCAACCTCATCTGTGCAGTCTCAGCTTTGTCAACAAAGCATACGGAGGTTCCATCAAATAAACATAACCAACCTCATCTGTGCAGTCTCAGCTTTGTCAACAAAGCATACGGAGGTTCCATCAAATAAACATAACCAACCTCATCTGTGCAGTCTCAGCTTTGTCAACAAAGCATACGGAGGTTCCATCAAATAAACATAACCAACCTCATCTGTGCAGTCTCTAGCTTTGTCAACAAAAGCATGACGGAGATCTATTCCATCAAAATAAGATGACACAACCAACCTCATCTGTGCAGTCTCATAGCTTTGTCAACAAGCAAGATACGGAGGACTTTCCATCAAATAAACATGACCAACCTCATCTGTGCAGTCTCAGCTTTGTCAACAAAGCATACGGAGGTTCCATCAAATAAACATAACCAACCTCATCTGTGCAGTCTCAGCTTTGTCAACAAAGCATACGGAGGTTCCATCAAATAAACATAGCCAACCTCATCTGTGCAGTCTCAGCTTTGTCAACAAAGCAACACAAATTGATCAACTCCAATAAGATGACATGACATAGATTCCATTACAACATAAAGATGACATGAATAGATTCTATTCTATTACTAACAATAAGATGACATGACATAGATCTATTCTCTATTCTCTATTACTAACATAAGAATACATGACATAGATCTATTTCTATTACTAACAATAAGATGACATGACATAGATCTATTCTCTACTACTAACAATAAGATGACATGACATAGACGTCAGCATTACTAACCTAAGATGACATGACATAGATCTATTCTGTATTACTAACAATAAGATGACATGACATAGATCTATTCTATTACTAACAATAAGATTACATGACATAGATCTATTCTCTATTCTCTACTACTAACAATAAGATGACATGACATAGATCTATTCTCTATTACTAAATAATAAGATGACATGACATAGATCTATTCTCTACTACTAACAATAAGATGACATGACATAGATCTATTCTCTATTCTCTACTACTAACAATAAGATGACATGACATAGATCTATTCTCTATTCTCTACTACTAACAATAAGATGACATGACATAGATCTATTCTCTACTACTAACAATAAGATGACATGACATAGATCTATTCTCTATTACTAACAATAAGATGACATGACATAGATCTATTCTCTATTACTAACAATAAGATGACATGACATAGATCTATTCTCTATTACTAACAATAAGATGACATGACATAGATCTATTCTCTACTACTAACAATAAGATGACATGACATAGATCTATTCTCTACTACTAACAATAAGATGACATGACATAGATCTATTCTCTATTACTAACAATAAGATGACATGACATAGATCTATTCTCTATTACTAACAATAAGATGACATGACATAGATCTATTCTCTATTACTAACAATAAGATGACATGACATAGATCTATTCTCTATTACTAACAATAAGATGACACAACATAGATCTATTCTCTACTACTAACAATAAGATGACATGACATAGATCTATTCTCTACTACTAACAATAAGATGACATAGATCTATTCTCTACTAACAATAAGATGACACACATAGATCTATTCTCTATTCTACTAACAATAAGATGACATGACATAGATCTATTCTACTAACAATAAGATACTAACAATAAGATGACATGACATAGATCTATTCTCTACTACTAACAATAAGATGACATGACATAGATCTATTCTCTATTACTAACAATAAGATGACATGACATAGATCTATTCTCTATTCTACTAACAATAAGATGACATGACATAGATCTATTCTCTATTACTAACAATAAGATGACATGACATAGATCTATTCTCTACTACTAACAATAAGATGACATGACATAGATCTATTCTCAATAAGATGACCTATCATAGATCAATAAGATGACATGACATAGATCTATTCTCTACTACTAACAATAAGATGACATGACATAGATCTATTCTCTACTACTAACAATAAGAATGACATGACATAGATCTTCCCATCCATATACTACTAACAATAAGATGACATGACATAGATCTATTCTCTACTACTAACAATAAGATGACATGACATAGATCTATTCTCTATTCTCTAACAATAAGATGACATGACATAGATCTATTCTCTACTACTAACAATAAGATGACATGACATAGATCTATTCTATTACTAACAATAAGATGACATGACATAGATCTACTCTACTACTAACAATAAGATGACATGACATAGATCTATTCTCTATTACTAACAATAAGATGACATGACATAGATCTATTCTCTACTAACAATAAGATGACATGACATAGATCTATTCTATTCTCATTACTAACAATAAGATGACATGACATAGATCTATTCTACTACTAACAATAAGATGACATGACATAGATCTATTCTACTACTAACAATAAGATGACATGACATAGATCTATTCTATTCTCTACTACTAACAATAAGATGACATGACATGATCTATTCTCTACTACTAACAATAAGATGACATGACATAGATCTATTCTATTCTCTACTACTAACAATAAGATGACATGACATAGATCTATTCTCTACTACTAACAATAAGATGACATGACATAGATCTATTCTCTACTACTAACAATAAGATGACATGACATAGATCTATTCTCTATTCTCTACTACTAACAATAAGATGACATGACATAGATCTATTCTCTACTACTAACAATAACATGACATGACATAGATCTATTCTACTACTAACAATAAGATGACATGACATAGATCTATTCTCTACTACTAACAATAAGATGACATGACATAGACCTTCTCTATTACTAACAATAAGATGAATAAGGACATAGATCTATTCTCTACTACTAACAATAAGATGACATGACATAGATCTATTTCTCTACTACTAATAATAATGACATGACATAGATCTATTCTCTACTACTAACAATAAGATGACATGACATAGATCTATTCTTCTCTACTACTAACAATAAGATGACATGACATAGATCTATTCTCTACTACTAACAATAAGATGACATGACATAGATCTATTCTCTATTCTCTATTACTAACAATAAGATGACATGACATAGATCTATTCTCTATTCTCTACTACTAACAATAAGATGACATGACATAGATCTATTCTCTTACTAACAATAAGATGACATGACATAGGATCTATTCTCTACTACTAACAATAAGACATGACATAGATCTATTCTCTATTACTAACAATAAGATGACATGACATAGATCTATTCTCTACTACGAACAATAAGATGACATGACATAGATCTATCTCTCTATTACTAACAATAAGATGACATGACATAGATCTATTCTACTACTAACAATAAGATGACATGACATAGATCTATTCTCTACTTACTCCAGAACGTCAGCAGCCCGTCTGGTGTTCAACCTTCCCAAGTTCTCTCACGTCACTCCCGCTCCTCCGCTCCTCCACTGGCTTCCAGTTGAAGTCGCATCCGCTGGCAAGACCATGGTGCTGCCTACGGAGCTGTGAGGGGAACGCACCTCAGCCTCCAGGCTCTGATCAGGCCCTACACCCAAACAAGGGCACTGCGTTCATCCACCTCTGGCCTGCTCGCCTCTACCACTGAGAAGTACAGCTTCAGCCCAGTCAAAACTGCTCGCTGCTCTGGCCCCCCACGGTGGAACAAACTCCCTCACGACGCCAGGACACGGAGTCAATCACCACCTTCCGGAGACACCTGAAACCCCACCTCTTTTAAGGAATACCTAGATAGATAAAGTATCCCTCTCACCCCCTCCCCTGAAAAGATTTAGATGCACTAATGTTCCACTGGAGGTCATAAGGTGAATGCACCAATTTGTAAGTCGCTCTGGATAAGAGCGTCTGCTAAATGACTTAAATGTAAATGTACTAACAATAAGATGACATGACATAGATCTATTCTCTACTACTAACAATAAGATGACATGACATAGATCTATTCTCTACTACTAACAATAAGATGACACAACATTACTGCCACTTTTCCTTTCCTGTGTTCTGCCTAGACTCCAACACGAAAGCTTAAACATGTTAAAAATGAGCCCTGTTCTGAACCAGCAGGCAGACGGCCAACCCGGAGTGCAAGACCAAGCCTCCATTAGGTTTAAAGCCAACTCTGTGCTCTCCTCCCCTTGCCAGGGCAGACGGGCTGGGAGTCACAGGCTCCAGACTAATTAATAGGAGAGAGAGAAAGAGAGAGAGACCCAGAGTCTCTCAGAGCGTTCACAGTCAAACCCACTGACACCCCGATCAGATCACAGCAAAATCACAGTCTACTAGAACAGAGCAATACTCTGTCGTGAGGCATCAAAGACAAAGGAACTGAATAATATTAAGAAATGCTATAGATGGAAGGAAAGTAATGTGGAAACCTACCAAAAAACAATTAGGCAACAACAAATTCCTGGACAAAACATTTCACTATAATAGTGAAGGTGTAAACTTTCCAGTAGAAAACCTAAACAGAATGTTTGACCTCTATCAACCCCAAAAATATCAAACACAAAACCGAAGAAAATGAACAATGACAAACGGTTTGATGAAGAATACAAAAACCTAAGAAAGAAATGTAGAAACCTGTCCAACCAAAAACAGAGAGACCCAGAAAACCCGAGTCTACGCCTTCACTATGGTGAAACACTACAACATTACAGAAATACACTACGGAAAAAGAAGGAACAGCATGTCAGAAATCAGCTCAATGTAATTGAAGAATCCATAGAGACTAACCACTTCTGGGAGAATCGGAACACACACACAACAACATGAAGAGATATCTATCCAAAATGGAGATGTATAAACCACTTCCAGGAGAACCGGAACACACAACAACAACATGAAGAGATATCTATCCAAAATGGAGATGTATAAACCACTTCCAGGAGAACCGGAACACACAACAACATGAAGAGATATCTATCCAAAATGGAGATGTATAAACCACTTCTGGGAGAACCGGAACACACACACAACAACATGAAGAGATATCTATCCAAAATGGAGATGTATAAACCACTTCTGGGAGAACCGGAACACACACACAACAACATGAAGAGATATCTATCCAAAATGGAGATGTATAAACCACTTCTGGGAGAATCGGAACACACACACAACAACATGAAGAGATATCTATCCAAAATGGAGATGTATGGGGGGTAAACCACTTCTCCAATCTTTCTGGCTCTATAACAAAGAACAACCAAAACATATACACATCTTAGAATCAACTATTAAAGACCAGAACCCACTGGATTCTCCAATTACCTTAGAATCAACTATTAAAGACCAGAACCCACTGGATTCTCCAATTACCTTAGAATCAACTATTAAAGACCAGAACCCACTGGATTCTCCAATTACCTTAGAATCAACTATTAAAGACCAGAACCCACTGTTTTCTCCAATTACCTTAGAATCAACTATTAAAGACCAGAACCCACTGGATTCTCCAATTACCTTAGAATCAACTATTAAAGAC
>NW_027040176.1:36269-81269 GCF_034236695.1 Oncorhynchus nerka
CTGGGGGTCATAGTAACAGATATTATTCATGTTAACCAACACAATGTGGTCTGTAGAGCATAGTAACAGATATTATTCATGTTTACCAACACAATGTGGTCTGTAGAGCTGTGTTCTGGGGGTCATAGTAACAGATATTATTCATGTTAACCAACACAATGTGGTCTGTAGAGCTGTGTTCTGGGGGTCATAGTAACAGATATTATTCATGTTAACCAACACAATGTGGTCTGTAGAGCTGTGTTCTGGGGGTCATAGTAACAGATATTATTCATGTTAACCAACACAATGTGGTCTGTAGAGCTGTTCTTCTGTGTTCTGGGGGTCATAGTAACAGATATTATTCATGTTAACCAACACAATGTGGTCTGTAGAGCTGTGTTCTGGGGGTCATAGTAACAGATATTATTCATGTTAACCAACACAATGTGGTCTGTAGAGCTGTGTTCTGGGGGTCATAGTAACAGATATTATTCATGTTAACCAACACAATGTGGTCTGTAGAGCTGTGTTCTGTCATAGTAACAGATATTATTCATGTTAACCAACAATGTGGTCTGTAGAGCTGTGTTCTGGGGGGTCATAGTAACAGATATTATTCATGTTAACCAACACAATGTGGTCTGTAGAGCTGTGTTCTGGGGGTCATAGTAACAGATATTATTCATGTTAACCAACACAACGTGGTCTGTAGAGCTGTGTTCTGGGGGTCATAGTAACAGATATTATTCATGTTAACCAACACAATGTGGTCTGTAGAGCTGTGTTCTGGGGGTCATAGTAACAGATATTATTCATGTTTACCAACACAATGTGGTCTGTAGAGCTGTGTTCTGGGGGTCATAGTAACAGATATTATTCATGTTAACCAACAATGTGGTCTGTAGAGCTGTGTTCTGGGGGGTCATAGTAACAGATATTATTCATGTTAACCTACACAATGTGGTCTGTAGAGCTGTGTACTGGGGGGTCATAGTAACAGATATTATTCATGTTAACCAACACAATGTGGTCTGTAGAGCTGTGTTCTAGGGGGGTCATAGTAACAGATATTATTCATGTTAACCAACACAATGTGGTCTGTAGAGCTGTGTTCTGGGGGGGGTCATAGTAACAGATATTATTCATGTTAACCAACACAATGTGGTCTGTAGAGCTGTGTTCTGGGGGGGGGGGTCATAGTAACAGATATTATTCATGTTAACCAACACAATGTGGTCTGGAGCTGTGTTCTGGGGGGGTCATAGTAACAGATATTATTCATGTTAACCAACACAATGTGGTCTGTAGAGCTGTGTCCTGTGGGGCTGGGGGGTCATAGTAACAGATATTATTCATGTTAACCAACACAATGTGGTCTGTAGAGCTGTGTTCTGGGGGTCATAGTAACAGATATTATTCATGTTAACCAACACAATGTGGTCTGTAGAGCTGTGTTCTGGGGGTCATAGTAACAGATATTCATTCAATGTGGTCTTAAGCTGTGTTCTGGGGGGGTCATAGTAACAGATATTAATGTGGTCTGTAGAGCTGTGTTCTGGGGGTCATAGTAACAGATATTATTCATGTTAACCAACACAATGTGGTCTGTAGAGCTGTGTTCTGGGGGGGGTCATAGTAACAGATATTATTCATGTTAACCTACACAATGTGGTCTGTAGAGCTGTGTTCTGGGGGGGTCATAGTAACAGATATTATTCATGTTAACCAACACAATGTGGTCTGTAGAGCTGTGTTCTGGGGGTCATAGTAACAGATATTATTCATGTTAACCAACACAATGTGGTCTGTAGAGCTGTGTTCTGGGGGGGGTCATAGTAACAGATATTATTCATGTTAACCAACACAATGTGGTCTGTAGAGCTGTGTTCTAGGGGGGTCATAGTAACAGATATTATTCATGTTAACCAACACAATGTGGTCTGTAGAGCTGTGTTCTGGGGGGTCATAGTAACAGATATTATTCATGTTAACCAACAATGTGGTCAGAGCTGTGTTCTGGGGGGGTCATAGTAACAGATATTATTCATGAGCTGTGTTCTGGGGGGGTCATAGTAACAGATATTATTCATGTTAACCAACACAATGTGGTCTGTAGAGCTGTGTTCTGGGGGGGGGGTCATAGTAACAGATATTATTCATGTTAACCAACACAATGTGGTCTGTAGAGCTGTGTTCTGGGGGGTCATAGTAACAGATATTATTCATGTTAACCAACACAATGTGGTCTGTAGAGCTGTGTTCTGGGGGGTCATAGTAACAGATATTATTCATGTTAACCAACACAATGTGGTCTGTAGAGCTGTGTTCTGGGGGGGGGTCATAGTAACAGATATTATTCATGTTAACCAACACAATGTGGTCTGTAGAGCTGTGTTCTGGGGGGGGGGTCATAGTAACAGATATTATTCATGTTAACCAACACAATGTGGTCTGTAGAGCTGTGTTCTGGGGGTCATAGTAACAGATATTATTCATGTTAACCAACACAATGTGGTCTGTAGAGCTGTGTTCTGGGGGTCATAGTAACAGATATTATTCATGTTAACCAACACAATGTGGTCTGTAGAGCTGTGTTCTGGGGGGGTCATAGTAACAGATATTATTCATGTTAACCAACAATGTGGTCTGTAGAGCTGTGTTCTGGGGGTCATAGTAACAGATATGTATTCATGTTAACCAACACAATGTGGTCTGTAGAGCTGTGTTCTGGGGGTCATAGTAACAGATATTATTCATGTTAACCTACACAATGTGGTCTGTAGAGCTGTGTTCTGGGTCATAGTAACAGATATTATTCATGTTAACCAACACAATGTGGTCTGTAGAGCTGTGTTCTGGGGGTCATAGTTCAGATATTATTCATGTTAACCAACACAATGTGGTCTGTAGAGCTGTGTTCTGGGGGTCATAGTAACAGATATTATTCATGTTAACCAACACAATGTGGTCTGTAGAGCTGTGTTCTGGGAGGGGGGGGTCATAGTAACAGATATTATTCATGTTAACCAACACAATGTGGTCTGTAGAGCTGTGTTCTGGGGGTCATAGTAACAGATATTATTCATGTTAACCAACACAATGTGGTCTGTAGAGCTGTGTTCTGGGGGGGGGTCATAGTAACAGATATTATTCATGTTAACCTACACAATGTTCTGGTCTAGTAACAGATATTAGCTGTGTTCTGTCTGTAGAGCTGTGGGGGTCATAGTAACAGATATTATTCATGTTAACCAACACAATGTGGTCTGTAGAGCTGTGTTCTGAGGGGGGGTCATAGTAACAGATATTATTCATGTTAACCAACACAATGTGGGGGGGTCATAGTAACAGATATTATTCATGTTAACCTACACAATGTGGTCTGTAGAGCTGTCTGGGGGGGGGTCATAGTAACAGATATTATTCATGTTAACCAACACAATGTGGTCTGTAGAGCTGTGTTCTGGGGGTCATAGTAACAGATATTATTCATGTTAACCAACACAATGTGGTCTGTAGAGCTGTGTTCTGGGGGGTCATAGTAACAGATATTATTCATGTTAACCAACACAATGTGGTCTGTAGAGCTGTGTTCTGGGGGTCATAGTAACAGATATTATTCATGTTAACCAACACAATGTGGTCTGTAGAGCTGTGTTCTGGGGGGGTCATAGTAACAGATATTATTCATGTTAACCAACACAATGTGGTCTGTAGAGCTGTGTTCTGTGGGGGGTCATAGTAACAGATATTATTCATGTTAACCAACACAATGTGGTCTGTAGAGCTGTGTTCTGGGGGGGTCATAGTAACAGATATTATTCATGTTAACCAACACAATGTGGTCTGTAGAGCTGTGTTCTGGGGGGGTCATAGTAACAGATATTATTCATGTTAACCAAACAATGTGGTCTGTAGAGCTGTGTTCTGGGGGGGTCATAGTAATATTATTCATGTTAACCAACACAATGTGGTCTGTAGAGCTGTGTTCTAGGGGGGTCATAGTAACAGATATTATTCATGTTAACCAACACAATGTGGTCTGTAGAGCTGTGTTCTGGGGGTCATAGTAACAGATATTATTCATGTTAACCAACACAACGTCTGTAGAGCTGTGTTCTGTAACAGATAGCTGTGTTCTAGAGCTGTGGGGGGGTCATAGTAACAGATATTATTCATGTTAACCAACACAATGTGGTCTGTAGAGCTGTGTTCTGGGGGGGGGGTCATAGTAACAGATATTATTCATGTTTACCAACACAATGTGGTCTGTAGAGCTGTGTTCTGGGGGGGTCATAGTAACAGATATTATTCATGTTAACCAACAATGTGGTCTGTAGAGCTGTGTTCTGGGGGGGGTCATAGTAACAGATATTATTCATGTTAACCAACACAATGTGGTCTGTAGAGCTGTGTTCTGGGGGGTCATAGTAACAGATATTATTCATGTTAACCACACAATGTGGTCTGTAGAGCTGTGTAGAGCTGTGGGGGGGTCATAGTAACAGATATTATTCATGTTAACCAACACAATGTGGTCTGTAGAGCTGTGTTCTGGGGGGTCATAGTAACAGATATTATTCATGTTAACCAACACAATGTGGTCTGTAGAGCTGTGTTCTGGGGGGTCATAGTAACAGATATTATTCATGTTAACCAACACAATGTGTTGGATATTATTCTGTTAACCAACACAATAGAGCTGTGTTCTGGGGGTCATAGTATCAGATATTATTCATGTTAACCAACACAATGTGGTCTGTAGAGCTGTGTTCTGGGGGGGTCATAGTAACAGATATTATTCATGTTAACCAACACAATGTGGTCTGTAGAGCTGTGTTCTGGGCTAACCAACACAATGGGTCATAGTAACAGATATTATTCATGTTAACCACACAATGTGGTCTGTAGAGCTGTGTTCTGGGGGGTCATAGTAACAGATATTATTCATGTTAACCAACACAATGTGGTCTGTAGAGCTGTGTTCTGGGGGTCATAGTAACAGATATTATTCATGTTAACCTACACAATGTGGTCTGTAGAGCTGTGTCCTGGGGGGCGGGGGTCATAGTAACAGATATTATTCATGTTAACCTACACAATGTGGTCTGTAGAGCTGTGTCCTGGGGGGGGGTCATAGTAACAGATATTATTCATGTTAACCAACACAATGTGGTCTGTAGAGCTGTGTTCTGGGGGGTCATAGTAACAGATATTATTCATGTTAACCTACACAATGTGGTCTGTAGAGCTGTGTTCTGAGGGGGTCATAGTAACAGATATTATTCATGTTAACCAACACAATGTGGTCTGTAGAGCTGTGTTCTGGGGGGGGTCATAGTAACAGATATTATTCATGTTAACCAACACAATGTGGTCTGTAGAGCTGTGTTCTGAGGGGGTCATAGTAACAGATATTATTCATGTTAACCAACACAATGTGGTCTGTAGAGCTGTGTTCTGGGGGTCATAGTAACAGATATTATTCATGTTAACCAACACAATGTGGTCTGTAGAGCTGTGTTCTGGGGGGGGGTCATAGTAACAGATATTATTCATGTTAACCAACACAATGTGGTCTGTAGAGCTGTGTTCTGGGGGTCATAGTAACAGATATTATTCATGTTAACCAACACAATGTGGTCTGTAGAGCTGTGTTCTGGGGGTCATAGTAACAGATATTATTCATGTTAACCAACACAATGTGGTCTGTAGAGCTGTGTTCTGGGGGGTCATAGTAACAGATATTATTCATGTTAACCAACACAATGTGGTCTGTAGAGCTGTGTTCTGGGGGGTCATAGTAACAGATATTATTCATGTTAACCAACACAATGTGGTCTGTAGAGCTGTGTTCTGGGGGGTCATAGTAACAGATATTATTCATGTTAACCAACACAACGTGGTCTGTAGAGCTGTGTTCTGGGGGGGGGTCATAGTAACAGATATTATTCATGTTAACCAACACAACGTGGTCTGTAGAGCTGTGTCCTGGGGGTCATAGTAACAGATATTATTCATGTTAACCAACACAATGTGGTCTGTAGAGCTGTGTTCTGGGGGGGGTCATAGTAACAGATATTATTCATGTTAACCAACACAATGTGGTCTGTAGAGCTGTGTTCTGGGGGTCATAGTAACAGATATTATTCATGTTAACCAACACAATGTGGTCTGTAGAGCTGTGTTCTGGGGGTCATAGTAACAGATATTATTCATGTTAACCAACACAATGTGGTCTGTAGAGCTGTGTTCTGGGGGTCATAGTAACAGATATTATTCATGTTAACCAACACAATGTGGTCTGTAGAGCTGTGTTCTGGGGGGTCATAGTAACAGATATTATTCATGTTAACCAACACAACGTGGTCTGTAGAGCTGTGTTCTGGAGGGGGTCATAGTAACAGATATTATTCATGTTAACCAACACAACGTGGTCTGTAACAGATAACAGATATTCATGTTAACCAACACAATGTGGTCTGTAGAGCTGTGTTCTGGGGGGGGGGTCATAGTAACAGATATTATTCATGTTAACCAACACAATGTGGTCTGTAGAGCTGTGTTCTGGGGGGGTCATAGTAACAGATATTATTCATGTTAACCAACACAATGTGGTCTGTAGAGCTGTGTTCTGGGGGTCATAGTAACAGATATTATTCATGTTAACCAACACAACGTGGTCTGTAGAGCTGTGTTCTGGGGGTCATAGTAACAGATATTATTCATGTTAACCAACACAATGTGGTCTGTAGAGCTGTGTTCTGGGGGTCATAGTAACAGATATTATTCATGTTAACCAACACAATGTGGTCTGTAGAGCTGTGTTCTGGGGGGGTCATAGTAACAGATATTATTCATGTTAACCAACACAATGTGGTCTGTAGAGCTGTGTTCTGGGGGGGTCATAGTAACAGATATTATTCATGTTAACCAACACAATGTGGTCTGTAGAGCTGTGTTCTGGGGGGGTCATAGTAACAGATATTATTCATGTTAACCAACACAATGTGGTCTGTAGAGCTGTGTTCTGGGGGGTCATAGTAACAGATATTATTCATGTTAACCAACACAATGTGGTCTGTAGAGCTGTGTTCTGGGGGTCATAGTAACAGATATTATTCATGTTAACCAACACAATGTGGTCTGTAGAGCTGTGTCTGGGGGGTCATAGTAACAGATATTATTCATGTTAACCAACACAATGTGGTCTGTAGAGCTGTGTTCTGGGGGTCATAGTAACAGATATTATTCATGTTAACCAACACAATGTGGTCTGTAGAGCTGTGTTCTGGGGGTCATAGTAACAGATATTATTCATGTTAACCAACACAATGTGGTCTGTAGAGCTGTGTTCTGGGGGTCATAGTAACAGATATTATTCATGTTAACCAACACAATGTGGTCTGTAGAGCTGTGTTCTGGGGGGTCATAGTAACAGATATTATTCATGTTAACCAACACAATGTGGTCTGTAGAGCTGTGTCCTGGGGGTCATAGTAACAGATATTATTCATGTTAACCAACACAATGTGGTCTGTAGAGCTGTGTCCTGGGGGGTCATAGTAACAGATATTATTCATGTTAACCAACACAATGTGGTCTGTAGAGCTGTGTCCTGGGGGGTCATAGTAACAGATATTATTCATGTTAACCAACACAATGTCTGTAGAGCTGTGTTCTGGGGGTAGTAACAGATATTATTCATGTTAACCAACACAATGTGGTCTGGGGTCAGGTCATAGTAACAGATATTATTCATGTTAACCAACACAATGTGGTCTGTAGAGCTGTGTTCTGGGGGGTCATAGTAACAGATATTATTCATGTTAACCAACACAATGTGGTCTGGGGGAGCAGAGAAGGTAATGGAGAGAGAAGCTCTGACATTAAGGTAATACATTCTGCTTTAATCAGCTGGGGGGTCAGCTCTCATCTTTATTAAGGAGAGAGAAGCTCTGACATTAAGGTAATACATTCTGCTTTAATCAGCTGGGGGGGTCAGCTCATCTTTATTAAGGAGAGAGAAGCTCTGACATTAAGGTAATACAGTCTGCTTTAATCAGCTGGGGGGGTCAGCTCTCATCTTTATTAAGGAGAGAGAAGCTCTGACATTAAGGTAATACAGTCTGCTTTAATCAGCTGGGGGTCAGCTCTCATCTTTATTAAGGAGAGAGAAGCTCTGACATTAAGGTAATACAGTCTGCTTTAATCAGCTGGGGGGTCAGCTCTCATCTTTATTAAGGAGAGAGAAGCTCTGACATTAAGGTAATACAGTCTGCTTTAATCAGCTCTCATCTTTATTAAGGAGGGGCTCTCATTAAGGCAGTCTCTTTAATCTTTATTAAGGAGAGAGAAGCTCTGACATTAAGGTAATACAGTCTGCTTTAATCAGCTGGGGGTCAGCTCTCATCTTTATTAAGGAGAGAGAAGCTCTGACATTAAGGTAGTCTGCTTTAATCAGCTGGGGGTCAGCTCTCATCTGCTTTAATCAGTCTGCTTTAATCAGCTGGGGGGTCAGCTCTCATCTTTATTAAGGAGAGAAAGCTCTGACATTAAGGTAATACAGTCTGCTTTTTTAATCAGCTGGGGGGTCAGCTCTTTCCTCATCTTTATTAAGGAGAGAGAAGCTCTGACATGCTGGTGTCGGTTAGACTGCTAAGGTAATACAGTCTGCTTTAATCACAGCTCTCATCTGCTTTAATCAGCTGGGGGTCCAGCTCTCATCTTTATTAAGCAGGAGAGAAGCTCTGACATTAAGGTAATACAGTCTGCTTTAATCAGCTGCTGGGGGTCAGCTCTCATCTTTATTAAGGACTGTTAGAGAAGCTCTGACATTAAGGTAATACAGACTCTGCTTTAATCAGCTGGGGGTCAGCTCTCATCTTTATTAATGACTGTTATTTAGAAGCTGCTGGTGTCTAGACTGTTATTAAGACTGTTACTCTTTCTCGGTTCTGCTGGTGTCGGTTAGACTGCTGGTCCATTTCCCTCTAGACTGCTGGTCTCCATTACCCTGCTAGACTGCTCTTTAGACTGCTAGACTGCTTTATTAGAAGGCTGCTGGTGTCCATTACCCTCTGTTAGACTGCTGGTGTCGGTTAGACTGCTGGTGTCCTCCATTACCCCCTGCTCCTCTTTCGGTTATTACCCTGCTAGACTCCTGGTGTCAGTTAGACTGTTAGGCTGCTTACCCCCGGGTTAGACTGCTGGTGTTGGTTAGACTGCTCGGTTAGACTGCTAGACTGCTGGTGTCGGTTAGACTGCTGGTGTCGGTTAGACTGCTGGTGTCGGTTAGACTGCTGGTGTCGGTTAGACTGCTGGTGTCGGTTAGACTGCTAGACTGCTGGTGTCGGTTAGACTGCTAGACTGCTGGTGTCGGTTAGACGGCTAGACTGCTGGTGTCGGTTAGACTGCTAGACTGCTGGTGTCGGTTAGACTGCTAGACTGCTGGTGTCGGTTAGACTGTTAGGCTGCTGGCTGCTGGTGTCGGTTAGACTGCTGGACTGCTGGTGTTAGACTGTTAGGCTGCTGGTGTCGGTTAGACTGCTGGTTAGACTGCTGGTGTCGGTTAGACTGCTAGTCTGCTGGTGTGTTAGACTGCTGGTGTCGGTTAGACTGCTAGCTGCTGGTGTCGGTTAGACTGCTAGACTGCTGGTGTCGGTTAGACTGCTAGACTGCTGGTGTCGGTTAGACTAGGCTGCTGGTGTCGGTTAGACTGCTGGTGTCGGTTAGACTGCTAGACTGCTGGTGTCGGGTTAGACTGCTGGTGTTAGGCTGCTGGTGTCGGTTAGACTGTTAGGCTGCTGGTGTCGGTTAGACTGCTGGTGTAGACTGCTGGTGTGGTTAGACTGCTGGTGTCGGTTAGACTGCTAGATGCTGGACTTAGAGGTTAAGTTAGACTGCTAGACTGCTGGTGTCGGTTAGACTGCTAGGCTGCTGGTGTCGGTTAGACTGTTAGGCTGCTGGTGTCGGTTAGACTGCTAGACTGCTGGTGTCGGGTTAGACTGCTGCTGGTGTCGGTTAGACTGTTAGACTGCTGGTGTCGGTTAGACTGCTAGACTGCTGGTGTCGGTTAGACTGTTAGGCTGCTGGTGTCGGTTAGACTGTTAGGCTGCTCGGTTAGACTGCTGGTGTTAGACTGTTAGACTGCTGGTGTCGGTTAGACTGTTAAGGTTAGACTGTTAGGTGTCGGTTAGACTGCTAGACTGCTGGTGTGACTGCTAGACTGCTGGTGTCGGTTAGACTGCTAGGTGTCGGGTTAGACTGTTAGGCTGCTGGTGTCGGTTAGACTGTTGCTGGTGTCGGTTAGACTGTTAGACTGGGGTGTCGGTTAGACTGCGGGTGTCTAGACTGTTAGGCTCTTTAGACTGTTAGGCTGCTGGTGTCGGTTAGACTGTTAGGCTGCTGGTGTCGGTTAGACTGTTAGGCTGGTGTCGGGTAGACTGTTAGACTGCTGGTGTCGGTTAGACTGTTAGACTGCTGGTGTCGGTTAGACTTAGGCTGCTGGTGTCGGTTAGACTGTTGGTGTCGGGTTAGACTGCTGGTGTCGGGTTAGACTGCTAGACTGCAGGTGTCGGTTAGACTGCTGGTTCGGTTAGACTGCTGGTGTCGGTTAGACTGCTGGTGTCGCTGTTAGACTGCTGGTGTCGGTTAGACTGTTAGGCTGCTGGTGTCGGTTAGACTGTTAGGCTGCTGGTGTCGGTTAGACTGCGGTGTCGGTTAGACTGTTAGCTGCCGGTGTCGGTTAGACTGTTAGGCTGCTGGTGTCGGTTAGACTGTTAGGCTGCCGTGTCTAGGCTGTTAGGCTGCGGTGTCGGTTAGGCTGTTAGGCTGCCGGTGTCTGTTAGACTGTTAGGCTGCGGTGTCGGTTAGACTGTTAGGCTGCCGGTGTCGGTTAGACTGTTAGGCTGCTGGTGTCGGTTAGACTGTTAGGCTGCCGGTGTCGGTTAGACTGCTGGTGTCGGTTAGGCTGTTAGACTGCAGGTGTCGGTTAGGCAGGTGTCGGTTAGACTGCTGGTGTCGGTTAGGCTGTTAGACTGCTGGTGTCGGTTAGACTGTTAGGCTGCCGGTGTCGGTTAGACTGTTAGGCTGGTGTCGGTTAGACTGCTGGTGTCTTAGGCTGCTGGTGTCGGTTATACTGCTGGTGTCGGTTAGAGCAGCTGGTGTCGGTTAGAGTTAGCTGCTGGTGTCTTTAGGCTGTTAGACTGCTGGTGTCGGTTAGACTGTTACTGTTAGACTGTTAGGCTGCTGGTGTCGGTTAGACTGTTAGGCTGCTGGTGTCGGTTAGACTGTTAGGCTGCTGGTGTCGGTTAGACTGTTAGGCTGCTGGTGTCGGGTTAGACTGTTAGGCTGCTGGTCTAGACTGTTAGGCTGGTGTCGGTTAGACTGTTAGGCTGCCGGTGTCGGTTAGACTGTTAGGCTGCTGGTGTGGTTAGACTGTTAGGCTTGGTGTCTGTTAGACTGTTAGGCTGCCGGGGACTGCTGGTGTCGGGTTAGCTGCTGGTAGACTGTTAGGCTGCTGGTGTCGGTTAGACTGTTAGGCTGCTGGTGTCGGTTAGACTGTTAGGCTGCCGGTGTCGGTTAGACTGTTAGGCTGGTGTCGGTTAGACTGTTAGGCTGCTGGTGTCGGTTACTGTTAGGCTGCTGGTGTCGGTTAGAGGCTGCTGGTGTCGGTTAGACTGTTAGGCTGCTGGTGTCGGTTAGACTGTTAGGCTGCTGGTGTCGGTTAGACTGTTAGGCTGCTGGTGTCGGTTAGACTGTTAGGCTGCTGGTGTCGGTTAGACTGTTAGGCTGCTGGTGTCGGTTAGACTGTTAGGCTGGTGTCGGTTAGACTGTTAGGCTGCTGGTGTCGACTGTTAGGCTGCTGGTGTCGGTTAGGCTGTTAGGCTGCTGGTGTCGGTTAGACTGTTAGGCTGCTGGTGTCGGTTAGACTGTTAGGCTGCTGGTGTCGGTTAGACTGCTGGTGTCGGTTAGACTGTTAGGTTAGGCTGCTGGACTGTTAGGCTGCTGGTGTCGGTTAGACTGTTAGGCTGCTGGTGTCGGTTGGACTGTTAGGCTGCTGGTGTCGGTTAGACTGTTAGGCTGCTGGTGTCGGTTAGACTGCTGGTGTCGGTTAGACTGCTGTTCGGTTAGACTGTTAGGCTGCTGGTGTCGGTTAGACTGCTGGTGTCGGTTAGACTGTTAGGCTGCTGGTGTCGGTTAGACTGTTAGGCTGCTGGTGTCGGTTAGACTGTTGGTGTCGGTTAGACTGCTGCGGTTAGACTGCTGGTGTCGGTTAGACTGTTAGGCTGCTGGTGTCGGTTAGACTGTTAGGGCTGTCTGGTTAGGCTGCGGTTAGACTGTTGGTGTTGGTTGGTGTTAGGCTGCTGGTGTCAGTTAGACTGTTAGCTGCTGGTGTCGGTTAGACTGTTAGGCTGCTGGTGTCGGTTAGACTGTTAGGCTGCTGGTGTCGGGTTAGACTGTTGTTAGACTGCTGGTGTCGGTTAGACTGGTTAGTTAGACTGCTGGTGTCGGGTTAGACTGTTAGGCTGCTGGTGTCGGTTAGACTGTTAGGCTGCTGGTGTCGGTTAGACTGCTGGTGTCGGTTAGACTGTTAGGCTGCTGGTGTGGTTAGACTGCGGTTAGACTGTTAGCTGCTGGTGTCGGTTAGGCTGTTAGGCTGCTGGTGTCGGTTAGGCTGTTAGGCTGCTGGTGTCGGTTAGACTGCTGGTGTCGGTTAGACTGTTAGGCTGCTGGTGTCGGTTAGACTGTTAGGCTGCTGGTGTCGGTTAGACTGTTAGGCTGCTGGTGTCGGTTAGACTGTTAGGCTGCTGGTGTCGGTTAGACTGCTGGTGTCGGGTTAGACTGTTGTCTGGGTTAGACTGTTAGACTGCTGGTGTCGGTTAGACTGTTAGGCTGCTGGTGTCGGTTAGACTGTTAGGCTGCTGGTGTCGGTTAGAGGTTGCTGGTGTCGGTTAGACTGTTAGGCTGCTGGTGTCGGTTAGACTGTTAGGCTGCTGGTGTCGGTTAGGTTAGGCTGCTGGTGTCGGTTAGACTGTTAGGCTGCTGGTGTCGGGTTAGACTGTTAGGCTAGACTGACTGTTAGGCTGCTGGTGTCGGTTAGACTGTTGCTGGTGTCGGTTAGACTGTTAGGCTGCTGGTGTCGGTTAGACTGTTAGGCTGCTGGTGTCGGTTAGCTGCTGGTGTCGGTTAGACTGTTAGGCTGCTGGTGTCGGTTAGACTGTTAGGACTGCTGGTGTCGGTTAGACTGTTAGACTGCTGGTGTCGGTTAGACTGTTAGGCTGCTGGTGTCGGTTAGACTGGTGGTCGGTTAGACTGTTAGGCTGCTGGTGTCTGTTAGACTGTTAGACTGCTGGTGTCTAGACTGTTAGGCTGCTGGTGTCGGTTAGACTGTTAGGCTGCTGGTGTCGGTTAGACTGTTAGGCTGCTGGTGTCGGTTAGCTGCTGGTGTAGTTAGACTGCTGGTGTCGGTTAGACTCGGTTAGCTGCTGGTGTCGGTTAGACTGCTGGTGTCTGTTAGACTGCTGGTGTCTGTTAGACTGCTGGTGTGGTGTCGGTTAGACTGCTGGTGTCTGTTAGACTGTTAGGCTGCTGGTGTCGGTTAGACTGCTGGTGTCTGTTAGACTGTTAGGCTGCTGGTGTCGGTTAGACTGCTGGTGTCTGTTAGACTGTTAGGCTGCTGGTGTCGGTTAGACTGCTGGTGTCGGTTAGACTGCTGGTGTCTGTTAGACTGCTGGTGTCTGTTGGTTAGACTGCTGGTGTCGGTTAGACTGCTGGTGTCGGTTAGACTGCTGGTGTCTGTTAGACTGCTGGTGTCTGTTAGACTGCTGGTGTCTGTTAGACTGTTAGGCTGCTGGTGTCAGTTAGACTGTTAGGCTGCTGGTGTCTGTTAGACTGTTGTTAGTTAGACTGCTGGTGTCGGTTAGACTGTTAGACTGCTGGTGTCGGTTAGACTGCTGGTGTCGGTTAGACTGCTGGTGTCTGTTAGACTGTTAGACTGCTGGTGTCTGTTAGACTGTTAGACTGCTGGTGTCTGTTAGACTGTTAGACTGCTGGTGTCTGTTAGACTGTTAGACTGCTGGTGTCTGTTAGACTGTTAGACTGCTGGTGTCTGTTAGACTGCTGGTGTCGGTTAGACTGCTGATGTCGGTTAGATTTAGGCTGCTGGTGTCGGTTAGACTGTTAGACTGCTGGTGTCGGTTAGACTGTTAGACTGCTGGTGTCGGTTAGACTGCTGGTGTCGGTTAGACTGCTGGTGTCGGTTAGACTGCTGGTGTCGGTTAGACTGCTGGTGTCGGTTAGACTGCTTTCTGTGAATTACTTAGTTAGTAGATATATGATTTAAGACCATTGATGTATGGATGACTCATAGTGAAGACTGGGTTTGTGCAGATAACCAACCATTTACGACGATTGGAATGATACTAACGTGAGGTAAAGTAAACCATTCATTAATTCGAAGACTACTTGATCAGATATAAAATAACTGAAAGGTAATATTAGGAAATTATAACTTTGTAATCTGAATGTTTTCCTTGGTGCCCCGACTTCCTAGTTAATTACAGTTTCATGATTAATCAGTTTGATCGCGTAATACTAATTACAGAGAATCTTTGATAAAACTAAGTCTTCAAGTTAATGATCGGAAAGACATGACAACACATTGGAAAGAATGAACCAAACAGAGCAAACTACAATGTTATTTGGCCCTAAACAGAGTGTACACAGTGGCAGAATACCTGACCACTGTGACTGACCAAACTTAAGGAAAGCTTTGACTATGTACAGACTCAGTGAGCATAGCCTTGCTATTGAGAAAGGCCGCCTTGGGCAGACATGGCTCTCAAGAGAAGACAGGCTATGTGCTCACTGCCCACAAAATGAGGTTGAAACTGAGCTGCACTTCCTAACCTCCTGCCCAATGTTTGACCGTATTAGAGACACATATTTCCCTCAAAGAATTAGAAAACAAATCCAATTTTGATAAACTCCCATATCTACTGGGTGAAATACCACAGTGTGACATCACAGCAGCAACATGTTTGACCTGTTGCCACAAGAAAAGGACAACCAGTGAAGAACAAACACCATTGTAAATACAACCCATATTTGTTTATTGCAACACTGTATATAGACATAATATGACATTTGAAATGTCTTGTGTGAGTGTAATGTTTACGGTTGATTTGTAATTGTTTATTTAACTTTTGTTTGTCTATTTCACTTGCTTTGACAATGTAAACATATGTTTCCTATGCCAATGAAGCCCTATGAATTGAATTGAATGGAGAGAGAGCACGGGAGGGGGAGGGGGACGGCGAGAGCACGAGCACGAGGGAGGGGACGGCGAGAGGACGAGGGAGGGGACGGCGAGAGGACGAGGGAGGGGGACGGCGAGAGGACGAGGGAGGGGGACGGCGAGAGCACGAGGGAGGGAGGGGGAGAGCACGAGAGAGAGGGAGGGAGGGGGAGAGCACGAGAGAGAGGGAGGGAGGGGAGAGCACGAGAGGGGGAGAGGGGGAGAGGGAGAGGGGGAGAGAGAGAGATCACATAGTACCTGGCATCAAACCCAGAAAAGATTAGAGGTCACTAAAGCCAGGGCCTTTAACTAGTGGCTTTATCCTAGCCGTGGACAACAGGCCTCAGGGGTAGCATGGCATGTTGTCACTAAAGCCAGGGCCTTTAACTAGTGGCTCTATCCTAGCCGTGGACAGCAGGCCTCGGGGTAGCATGGCATGTTGTCACTAAAGCCAGGCCTTTAACTAGTGGCTCTATCCTAGCCGTGGACAACAGGCCTCAGGGGTAGCATGGCATGTTGTCACTAAAGCCAGGGCCTTTAACTAGTGGCTCTATCCTAGCCGTGGACAGCAGGCCTCGGGGTAGCATGGCATGTTGTCACTAAAGCCAGGCCTTTAACTAGTGGCTCTATCCTAGCCGTGGACAGCAGGCCTCGGGGTAGCATGGCATGTTGTCACTAAAGCCAGGCCTTTAACTAGTGGCTCTATCCTAGCCGTGGACAGCAGGCCTCAGGGGTAGCATGGCATGTTGTCACTAAAGCCAGGGCCTTTAACTAGTGGCTCTATCCTAGCCGTGGACAACAGGCCTCAGGGGTAGCATGGCATGTTGTCACTAAAGCCAGGGCCTTTAACTAGTGGCTCTATCCTAGCCGTGGACAGCAGGCCTCAGGGTAGCATGGCATGTTGTCACTAAAGCCAGGCCTTTAACTAGTGGCTCTATCAGTGGACAGCAGTCCTCAGGGTAGCATGGCATGTTGTCACTAAAGCCAGGCCTTTAACTAGTGGCTCTATCCTAGCCGTGGACAGCAGGCCTCGGGGTAGCATGGCATGTTGTCACTAAAGCCAGGGCCTTTAACTAGTGGCTCTATCCTAGCCGTGGACAGCAGGCCTCGGGGTAGCATGGCATGTTGTCACTAAAGCCAGGCCTTTAACTAGTGGCTCTATCCTAGCCGTGGACAGCAGGCCTCGGGGTAGCATGGCATGTTGTCACTAAAGCCAGGCCTTTAACTAGTGGCTCTATCCTAGCCGTGGACAGCAGGCCTCGGGGTAGCATGGCATGTTGTCACTAAAGCCAGGCCTTTAACTAGTGGCTCTATCCTAGCCGTGGACAGCAGGCCTCGGGGTAGCATGGCATGTTGTCACTAAAGCCAGGCCTTTAACTAGTGGCTCTATCCTAGCCGTGGACAGCAGGCCTCAGGGGTAGCATGGCATGTTGTCACTAAAGCCAGGGCCTTTAACTAGTGGCTCTATCCTAGCCGTGGACAACAGGCCTCAGGGGTAGCATGGCATGTTGTCACTAAAGCCTTTAACTAGTGGCTTTATCCTAGCCGTGGACAACAGGCCTCGGGGTAGCATGGCATGTTGTAACTAAAGCCTTTAACTAGTGGCTTTATCCTAGCCGTGGACAGCAGGCCTCAGGGGTAGCATGGCATGTTGTCACTAAAGCCAGGGCCTTTAACTAGTGGCTCTATCCTAGCCGTGGACAGCAGGCCTCATGGTAGCATGGCATGTTGTCACTAAAGCCAGGGCCTTTAACTAGTGGCTCTACCCTAGCCGTGGACAGCAGGCCTCGGGGGTAGCATGGCATGTTGTCACTAAAGCCAGGGCCTTTAACTAGTGGCTCTATCCTAGCCGTGGACAGCAGGCCTCGGGGTAGCATGGCATGGTGTCACTAAAGCCAGGGCCTTTAACTAGTTGCTCTATCCTAGCCGTGGACAGCAGGTCTCAGGGTAGCATGGCATGTTGTCACTAAAGCCTTTAACTAGTGGCTCTATCCTAGCCGTGGACAGCAGGCCTCGGGGTAGCATGGCATGTTGTCACTAAAGCCAGGGCCTTTAACTAGTGGCTCTATTCTAGCCGTGGATAGCAGGCCTCGGGGGTAGCATGGCATGTTGTCACTAAAGCCAGTCCTTTAACTAGTGGCTCTATCCTAGCCTTGGACAACAGGCCTCAGGGGTAGCATGGCATGTTGTCACTAAAGCCAGGCCTTTAACTAGTGGCTCTATCCTAGCCGTGGACAACAGGCCTCAGGGGTAGCATGGCATGTTGTCACTAAAGCCAGGGCCTTTAACTAGTGGCTCTATCCTAGCCGTAGGTCTCGGGGTAGCATGGCATGTTGTCACTAAAGCCAGGGCCTTTAACTAGTGGCTCTATCCTAGCCGTGGACAGCAGGCCTCGGGGGTAGCATGGCATGTTGTCACTAAAGCCAGGGCCTTTAACTAGTGGCTCTATCCTAGCCGTGGACAGCAGGCATCGGGGTAGCATGGCATGTTGTCACTAAAGCCAGGGCCTTTAACTAGTGGCTCTATCCTAGCCTTGGACAGCAGGCCTCAGGGGTAGCATGGCATGTTGTCACTAAAGCCTTTAACTAGTGGCTCTATCCTAGCCGTGGACAACAGGCCTCGGTGTAGCATGGCATGTTGTCACTAAAGCCAGGCCTTTAACTAGTGGCTCTATCCTAGCCTTGGACAGCAGGCTTCGGGGTAGCATGGCATGTTGTCACTAAAGCCAGGCCTTTAACTAGTGGCTCTATCCTAGCCGTGGACAACAGGCTTCAGGGGTAGCATGGCATGTTGTCACTAAAGCCAGGCCTTTAACTAGTGGTTCTATCCTAGCCGTGGACAGCAGGCCTCGGGGGTAGCATGGCATGTTGTCACTAAAGCCAGGCCTTTAACTAGTGGCTCTATCCTAGCCGTGGACAACAGGCCTCAGGGGTAGCATGGCGTGTTGTCACTAAAGCCAGGCCTTTAACTAGTGGTTCTATCCTAGCCGTGGACAGCAGGCCTCGGGGGTAGCATGGCGTGTTGTCACTAAAGCCAGGCCTTTAACTAGTGGTTCTATCCTAGCCGTGGACAGCAGGCCTCATGGTAGCATGGCATGTTGTCACTAAAGCCAGGGCCTTTAACTAGTGGCTCTATCCTACCCGTAGGCCTCGGGGGTAGCATGGCATGTTGTCACTAAAGCCAGGGCCTTTAACTAGTGGCTCTATCCTAGCCTTGGACAGCAGGCCTCGGGGGTAGCATGGCATGTTGTCACTATGCTGGTGGAGGTCACAGACATTGATCATGGCAGTTATTTCAGGTTGAACATTTTACTCCTGTATCTTTGTTTTCATGTCTACCAAACAGTACTTCATGTAAGTGATTTGTTGTCTCTGTCTCAAAGGGTTATAGCAGTTCAATAGCCGAGAGGTCAACAGTCTTATCTGATGGTCAGAGTGGCCAAGTGAAAATAACATTCGATCTGTACTGTTGACCATCACATCATTACAGCTCTGGTACAGGGATAATATTTAGCTGGTCCATTTTGGCAGAACTGATGTCATCCTTAACAACTTGCCTAAGTTGTTGTTGCTTTGCTGTGTTCTTCTGTCTTTGGCTATTTAAATAAGATCTTAAAGTTATGGGGCCCTTTATCTACTGACCCAGAGTCAGATGGTCTCCTTTATCTACTGACCCAGAGTCAGATGAAGTCCTTTATCTACTGACCCAGAGTCAGATGAAGTCCTTTATCTACTGACCCAGAGTCAGATGAAGCCCTTTATCTACTGACCCAGAGTCAGATGAAGTCCTTTATCTACTGACCCAGAGTCAGATGAAGTCCTTTATCTACTGACCCAGAGTCAGATGAAGTCCTTTATCTACTGACCCAGAGTCAGATGAAGCCCTTTATCTACTGACCCAGAGTCAGATGAAGTCCTTTATCTACTGACCCAGAGTCAGATGAAGTCCTTTATCTACTGACCCAGAGTCAGATGAAGTCCTTTATCTACTGACCCAGAGTCAGATGAAGTCCTTTATCTACTGACCCAGAGTCAGATGAAGTCCTTTATCTACTGACCCAGAGTCAGATGAAGTCCTTATATCTACTGACCCAGAGTCAGATGAAGTCCTTTATCTACTGACCCAGAGTCAGATGGTCTCCTTTATCTACTGACCCAGAGTCAGATGGGCTCCTTTATCTACTGACCCAGAGTCAGATGGGCTCCTTTATCTACTGACCCAGAGTCAGATGAAGTCCTTTATCTACTGACCCAGAGTCAGATGAAGTCCTTTATCTACTGACCCAGAGTCAGATGGTCTCCTTTATCTACTGACCCAGAGTCAGATGAAGCCCTTTATCTACTGACCCAGAGTCAGATGAAGTCCTTTATCTACTGACCCAGAGTCAGATGAAGTCCTTTATCTACTGACCCAGAGTCAGATGAAGTCCTTTATCTACTGACCCAGAGTCAGATGAAGTCCTTTATCTACTGACCCAGAGTCAGATGAAGTCCTTTATCTACTGACCCAGAGTCAGATGAAGTCCTTTATCTACTGACCCAGAGTCAGATGGTCTCCTTTATCTACTGACCCAGAGTCAGATGAAGCCCTTTATCTACTGACCCAGAGTCAGATGGTCTCCTTTATCTACTGACCCAGAGTCAGATGATGTCCTTTATCTACTGACCCAGAGTCAGATGGGGTCCTTTATCTACTGACCCAGAGTCAGGCGGACTCCTTTATCTACTGACCCAGAGTCAGATGAGGCCCTTTATCTGCTGACCCAGAGTCAGACGGTCTCCTTTATCCGCTGACCCAGAGTCAGATGGGGTCCTTTATCTGCTGACCCAGAGTCAGAGTACCTTTATCTACTGACCCAGAGTCAGATGGGCTCCTTAATCTACTGACCCAGAGTCAGATGAGGCCCTTTATCTACTGACCCAGAGTCAGATGAGGCCCTTTATCTACTGACCCAGAGTCAGATGAGGCCCTTTATCCACTGACCCAGAGTCAGATGATCTCCTTTATCTACTGACCCAGAGTCAGATGGGCTCCTTTCTCTACTGACCCAGAGTCAGATGGGCTCCTTTCTCTACTGACCCAGAGTCAGATGGGCTCCTTTATCTACTGACCCAGAGTCAGATGGGCTCCTTTATCTACTGACCCAGAGTCAGATGAAGTCCTTTATCTACTGACCCAGAGTCAGATGAAGTCCTTTATCTACTGACCCAGAGTCAGATGAAGTCCTTTATCTACTGACCCAGAGTCAGATGAAGTCCTTTATCTACTGACCCAGAGTCAGATGAAGTCCTTTATCTACTGACCCAGAGTCAGATGAAGTCCTTTATCTACTGACCCAGAGTCAGATGGTCTCCTTTATCTACTGACCCAGAGTCAGATGAAGCCCTTTATCTACTGACCCAGAGTCAGATGGTCTCCTTTATCTACTGACCCAGAGTCAGATGATGTCCTTTATCTACTGACCCAGAGTCAGATGGGGTCCTTTATCTACTGACCCAGAGTCAGGCGGACTCCTTTATCTACTGACCCAGAGTCAGACGGTCTCCTTTATCCGCTGACCCAGAGTCAGATGGGGTCCTTTATCTGCTGACCCAGAGTCAGAGTACCTTTATCTACTGACCCAGAGTCAGATGGGCTCCTTAATCTACTGACCCAGAGTCAGATGAGGCCCTTTATCCACTGACCCAGAGTCAGATGATCTCCTTTATCTACTGACCCAGAGTCAGATGGGCTCCTTTCTCTACTGACCCAGAGTCAGATGGGCTCCTTTATCTACTGACCCAGAGTCAGATGGTCTCCTTTATCTACTGACCCAGAGTCAGATGGGCTCCTTTATCTACTGACCCAGAGTCAGATGGGCTCCTTTATCTACTGACCCAGAGTCAGATGGGCTCCTTTATCTACTGACCCAGAGTCAGATGAAGTCCTTTCTCTACTGACCCAGAGTCAGATGGTCTCCTTTATCTACTGACCCAGAGTCAGATGAAGCCCTTTATCTACTGACCCAGAGTCAGATGGGCTCCTTTATCTACTGACCCAGAGTCAGATGAAGCCCTTTATCTACTGACCCAGAGTCAGATGAAGCCCTTTATCTACTGACCCAGAGTCAGATGGTCTCCTTTATCTACTGACCCAGAGTCAGATGAAGCCCTTTATCTACTGACCCAGAGTCAGATGGGCTCCTTTATCTACTGACCCAGAGTCAGATGGGCTCCTTTATCTACTGACCCAGAGTCAGATGGGCTCCTTTATCTACTGACCCAGAGTCAGATGGGCTCCTTTATCTACTGACCCAGAGTCAGATGGGCTCCTTTATCTACTGACCCAGAGTCAGATGGGCTCCTTTATCTACTGACCCAGAGTCAGATGGGCTCCTTTATCTACTGACCCAGAGTCAGATGGGCTCCTTTATCTACTGACCCAGAGTCAGATGGGCTCCTTTATCTACTGACCCAGAGTCAGATGGGCTCCTTTATCTACTGACCCAGAGTCAGATGGGCTCCTTTATCTACTGACCCAGAGTCAGATGGGCTCCTTTATCTACTGACCCAGAGTCAGATGGGCTCCTTTATCTACTGACCCAGAGTCAGATGGGCTCCTTTATCTACTGACCCAGAGTCAGATGGGCTCCTTTATCTACTGACCCAGAGTCAGATGGGCTCCTTTATCTACTGACCCAGAGTCAGATGGGCTCCTTTATCTACTGACCCAGAGTCAGATGGGCTCCTTTATCTACTGACCCAGAGTCAGATGGGCTCCTTTATCTACTGACCCAGAGTCAGATGGGCTCCTTTATCTACTGACCCAGAGTCAGATGGTCTCCTTTATCTACTGACCCAGAGTCAGATGGTCTCCTTTATCTACTGAGAGTCAAAATAGAGAGTCAAATAAAGGACCCCATCTACTAGTTGTATTGAACACTGTCTGAGGGTTTAGACAGTAATATCTACTAGTTGTATTGAACACTGTCTGTCTGAGGGTTTAGACAGTAATATCTACTAGTTGTATTGAACACTGTCTGTCTGAGGGTTTAGACAGTAATATCTACTAGTTGTATTGAACACTGTCTGTCTGAGGGTTTAGACAGTAATATCTACTAGTTGTATTGAACACTGTCTGTCTGAGGGTTTAGACAGTAATATCTACTAGTTGTATTGAACACTGTCTGAGGGTTTAGACAGTAATATCTACTAGTTGTATTGAACACTGTCTGTCTGAGGGTTTAGACAGTAATATCTACTAGTTGTATTGAACACTGTCTGTCTGAGGGTTTAGACAGTAATATCTACTAGTTGTATTGAACACTGTCTGTCTGAGGGTTTAGACAGTAATATCTACTAGTTGTATTGAACACTGTCTGAGGGTTTAAACAGTAATATCTACTAGTTGTATTGAACGCTGTCTGAGGGTTTAGACAGTAATATCTACTAGTTGTATTGAACACTGTCTGTCTGAGGGTTTAGACAGTAATATCTACTAGTTGTATTGAACACTGTCTGAGGGTTTAAACAGTAATATCTACTAGTTGTATTGAACGCTGTCTGAGGGTTTAGACAGTAATATCTACTAGTTGTATTGAACGCTGTCTGAGGGTTTAGACAGTAATATCTACTAGTTGTATTGAACACTGTCTGTCTGAGGGTTTAGACAGTAATATCTACTAGTTGTATTGAACACTGTCTGAGGGTTTAGACAGTAATATCTACTAGTTGTATTGAACACTGTCTGTCTGAGGGTTTAGACAGTAATATCTACTAGTTGTATTGAACACTGTCTGTCTGAGGATTTAGACAGTAATATCTACTAGTTGTATTGAACACTGTCTGTCTGAGGGTTTAGACAGTAATATCTACTAGTTGTATTGAACACTGTCTGTCTGAGGGTTTAGACAGTAATATCTACTAGTTGTATTGAACTGTCTGAGGGTTTAGACAGTAATATCTACTAGTTGTATTGAACACTGTCTGTCTGAGGGTTTAGACAGTAATATCTACTAGTTGTATTGAACACTGTCTGTCTGAGGGTTTAGACAGTAATATCTACTAGTTGTATTGAACACTGAGGGTTTAGACAGTAATATCTACTAGTTGTATTGAACGCTGTCTGTCTGAGGGTTTAGACAGTAATATCTACTAGTTGTATTGAACGCTGTCTGTCTGAGGGTTTAGACAGTAATATCTACTAGTTGTATTGAACACTGTCTGAGGGTTTAGACAGTAATATATACTAGTTGTATTGAACACTGAGGGTTTAGACAGTAATATCTACTAGTTGTATTGAACGCTGTCTGTCTGAGGGTTTAGACAGTAATATCTACTAGTTGTATTGAACACTGTCTGTCTGAGGGTTTAGACAGTAATATCTACTAGTTGTATTGAACACTGTCTGTCTGAGGGTTTAGACAGTAATATCTACTAGTTGTATTGAACGCTGTCTGAGGGTTTAGACAGTAATATCTACTAGTTGTATTGAACACTGTTGAACACTGTATTGAACACTGAGGGTTTAGACAGTAATATCTACTAGTTGTATTGAATGCTGTCTGTCTGAGGGTTTAGACAGTAATATCTACTAGTTGTATTGAACACTGTCTGTCTGAGGGTTTAGACAGTAATATCTACTAGTTGTATTGAACACTGTCTGTCTGAGGGTTTAGACAGTAATATCTACTAGTTGTATTGAACACTGAGGGTTTAGACAGTAATATCTACTAGTTGTATTGAACACTGTCTGAGGGTTTAGACAGTAATATCTACTAGTTGTATTGAACACTGTCTGTCTGAGGGTTTAGACAGTAATATCTACTAGTTGTATTGAACACTGTCTGTCTGAGGGTTTAAACAGTAATATCTACTAGTTGTATTGAACACTGTCTGAGGGTTTAGACAGTAATATCTACTAGTTGTATTGAACACTGTCTGTCTGAGGGTTTAGACAGTAATATCTACTAGTTGTATTGAACGCTGTCTGAGGGTTTAGACAGTAATATCTACTAGTTGTATTGAACACTGTCTGAGGGTTTAGACAGTAATATCTACTAGTTGTATTGAACACTGTCTGTCTGAGGGTTTAGACAGTAATATCTACTAGTTGTATTGAACACTGTCTGTCTGAGGATTTAGACAGTAATATCTACTAGTTGTATTGAACACTGTCTGTCTGAGGGTTTAGACAGTAATATCTACTAGTTGTATTGAACACTGTCTGTCTGAGGGTTTAGACAGTAATATCTACTAGTTGTATTGAACACTGTCTGTCTGAGGGTTTAGACAGTAATATCTACTAGTTGTATTGAACACTGTCTGAGGGTTTAGACAGTAATATCTACTAGTTGTATTGAACACTGTCTGTCTGAGGGTTTAGACAGTAATATCTACTAGTTGTATTGAACGCTGTCTGAGGGTTTAGACAGTAATATCTACTAGTTGTATTGAACACTGTCTGAGGGTTTAGACAGTAATATCTACTAGTTGTATTGAACGCTGTCTGTCTGAGGGTTTAGACAGTAATATCTACTAGTTGTATTGAACGCTGTCTGTCTGAGGGTTTAGACAGTAATATCTACTAGTTGTATTGAACACTGTCTGAGGGTTTAGACAGTAATATCTACTAGTTGTATTGAACACTGAGGGTTTAGACAGTAATATCTACTAGTTGTATTGAACACTGTCTGTCTGAGGGTTTAGACAGTAATATCTACTAGTTGTATTGAACACTGTCTGTCTGAGGGTTTAGACAGTAATATCTACTAGTTGTATTGAACACTGTCTGTCTGAGGGTTTAGACAGTAATATCTACTAGTTGTATTGAACACTGTCTGTCTGAGGGTTTAGACAGTAATATCTACTAGTTGTATTGAACTGTCTGTCTGAGGGTTTAGACAGTAATATCTACTAGTTGTATTGAACTGTCTGTCTGAGGGTTTAGACAGTAATATCTACTAGTTGTATTGAACACTGTCTGTCTGAGGGTTTAGACAGTAATATCTACTAGTTGTATTGAACACTGTCTGAGGGTTTAGACAGTAATATCTACTAGTTGTATTGAACACTGTCTGTCTGAGGGTTTAGACAGTAATATCTACTAGTTGTATTGAACACTGTCTGAGGGTTTAGACAGTAATATCTACTAGTTGTATTGAACACTGAGGGTTTAGACAGTAATATCTACTAGTTGTATTGAACACTGTCTGTCTGAGGGTTTAGACAGTAATATCTACTAGTTGTATTGAACGCTGTCTGTCTGAGGGTTTAGACAGTAATATCTACTAGTTGTATTGAACACTGTCTGAGGGTTTAAACAGTAATATCTACTAGTTGTATTGAACACTGTCTGTCTGAGGGTTTAGACAGTAATATCTACTAGTTGTATTGAACACTGTCTGAGGGTTTAGACAGTAATATCTACTAGTTGTATTGAATGCTGTCTGTCTGAGGGTTTAGACAGTAATATCTACTAGTTGTATTGAACACTGTCTGTCTGAGGGTTTAGACAGTAATATCTACTAGTTGTATTGAACACTGTCTGTCTGAGGGTTTAGACAGTAATATCTACTAGTTGTATTGAACACTGTCTGAGGGTTTAGACAGTAATATCTACTAGTTGTATTGAACACTGTCTGAGGGTTTAGACAGTAATATCTACTAGTTGTATTGAACACTGTCTGTCTGAGGGTTTAGACAGTAATATCTACTAGTTGTATTGAACACTGTCTGTCTGAGGGTTTAGACAGTAATATCTACTAGTTGTATTGAACACTGTCTGTCTGAGGGTTTAGACAGTAATATCTACTAGTTGTATTGAACACTGTCTGGGTTTAGACAGTAATATCTACTAGTTGTATTGAACACTGTCTGAGGGTTTAGATAGTAATATCTACTAGTTGTATTGAACACTGTCTGTCTGAGGGTTTAGACAGTAATATCTACTAGTTGTATTGAACACTGTCTGAGTGTTTAAACAGTAATATCTACTAGTTGTATTGAACACTGTCTGAGGGTTTAGACAGTAATATCTACTAGTTGTATTGAACACTGAGGGTTTAGACAGTAATATCTACTAGTTGTATTGAATGCTGTCTGTCTGAGGGTTTAGACAGTAATATCTACTAGTTGTATTGAACACTGTCTGTCTGAGGGTTTAGACAGTAATATCTACTAGTTGTATTGAACGCTGTCTGAGGGTTTAGACAGTAATATCTACTAGTTGTATTGAACACTGTCTGTCTGAGGGTTTAGACAGTAATATCTACTAGTTGTATTGAACACTGTCTGAGGGTTTAGACAGTAATATCTACTAGTTGTATTGAACACTGTCTGTCTGAGGGTTTAGACAGTAATATCTACTAGTTGTATTGAACACTGTCTGTCTGAGGGTTTAGACAGTAATATCTACTAGTTGTATTGAACACTGTCTGTCTGAGGGTTTAGACAGTAATATCTACTAGTTGTATTGAACGCTGTCTGTCTGAGGGTTTAGACAGTAATATCTACTAGTTGTATTGAACGCTGTCTGTCTGAGGGTTTAGACAGTAATATCTACTAGTTGTATTGAACACTGTCTGAGGGTTTAGACAGTAATATCTACTAGTTGTATTGAACACTGTCTGAGGGTTTAAACAGTAATATCTACTAGTTGTATTGAACACTGTCTGAGGGTTTAGACAGTAATATCTACTAGTTGTATTGAACACTGTCTGAGGGTTTAGACAGTAATATCTACTAGTTGTATTGAACACTGTCTGTCTGAGGGTTTAGACAGTAATATCTACTAGTTGTATTGAACACTGTCTGTCTGAGGGTTTAGACAGTAATATCTACTAGTTGTATTGAACACTGTCTGTCTGAGGGTTTAGACAGTAATATCTACTAGTTGTATTGAACACTGTCTGTCTGAGGGTTTAGACAGTAATATCTACTAGTTGTATTGAACACTGTCTGTCTGAGGGTTTAGACAGTAATATCTACTAGTTGTATTGAACACTGTCTGTCTGAGGGTTTAGACAGTAATATCTACTAGTTGTATTGAACACTGTCTGTCTGAGGGTTTAGACAGTAATATCTACTAGTTGTATTGAACACTGAGGGTTTAGACAGTAATATCTACTAGTTGTATTGAACACTGTCTGTCTGAGGGTTTAGACAGTAATATCTACTAGTTGTATTGAACACTGAGGGTTTAGACAGTAATATCTACTAGTTGTATTGAACACTGTCTGAGGGTTTAGATAGTAATATCTACTAGTTGTATTGAACACTGTCTGTCTGAGGGTTTAGACAGTAATATCTACTAGTTGTATTGAACACTGTCTGAGGGTTTAGACAGTAATATCTACTAGTTGTATTGAACACTGAGGGTTTAGACAGTAATATCTACTAGTTGTATTGAATGCTGTCTGTCTGAGGGTTTAGACAGTAATATCTACTAGTTGTATTGAACACTGTCTGTCTGAGGGTTTAGACAGTAATATCTACTAGTTGTATTGAACGCTGTCTGAGGGTTTAGACAGTAATATCTACTAGTTGTATTGAACACTGTCTGAGGGTTTAGACAGTAATATCTACTAGTTGTATTGAACACTGTCTGAGGGTTTAGACAGTAATATCTACTAGTTGTATTGAACACTGTCTGTCTGAGGGTTTAGACAGTAATATCTACTAGTTGTATTGAACACTGTCTGTCTGAGGGTTTAGACAGTAATATCTACTAGTTGTATTGAACACTGTCTGAGGGTTTAGACAGTAATATCTACTAGTTGTATTGAACACTGTCTGTCTGAGGGTTTAGACAGTAATATCTACTAGTTGTATTGAACACTGTCTGAGGGTTTAGACAGTAATATCTACTAGTTGTATTGAACACTGAGGGTTTAGACAGTAATATCTACTAGTTGTATTGAATGCTGTCTGTCTGAGGGTTTAGACAGTAATATCTACTAGTTGTATTGAACACTGTCTGTCTGAGGGTTTAGACAGTAATATCTACTAGTTGTATTGAACACTGTCTGTCTGAGGGTTTAGACAGTAATATCTACTAGTTGTATTGAACACTGTCTGTCTGAGGGTTTAGACAGTAATATCTACTAGTTGTATTGAACGCTGTCTGAGGGTTTAGACAGTAATATCTACTAGTTGTATTGAACACTGTCTGAGGGTTTAAACAGTAATATCTACTAGTTGTATTGAACACTGTCTGTCTGAGGGTTTAGACAGTAATATCTACTAGTTGTATTGAACACTGTCTGAGGGTTTAAACAGTAATATCTACTAGTTGTATTGAACACTGTCTGAGGGTTTAGACAGTAATATCTACTAGTTGTATTGAACGCTGTCTGTCTGAGGGTTTAGACAGTAATATCTACTAGTTGTATTGAACGCTGTCTGTCTGAGGGTTTAGACAGTAATATCTACTAGTTGTATTGAACACTGTCTGAGGGTTTAGACAGTAATATCTACTAGTTGTATTGAACGCTGTCTGAGGGTTTAGACAGTAATATCTACTAGTTGTATTGAACACTGAGGGTTTAAACAGTAATATCTACTAGTTGTATTGAACACTGTCTGTCTGAGGGTTTAGACAGTAATATCTACTAGTTGTATTGAACGCTGTCTGTCTGAGGGTTTAGACAGTAATATCTACTAGTTGTATTGAACGCTGTCTGTCTGAGGGTTTAGACAGTAATATCTACTAGTTGTATTGAACACTGTCTGAGGGTTTAGACAGTAATATCTACTAGTTGTATTGAACACTGTCTGTCTGAGGGTTTAAACAGTAATATCTACTAGTTGTATTGAACACTGTCTGAGGGTTTAGACAGTAATATCTACTAGTTGTATTGAACACTGTCTGAGGGTTTAGACAGTAATATCTACTAGTTGTATTGAACACTGTCTGAGGGTTTAGACAGTAATATCTACTAGTTGTATTGAACACTGTCTGTCTGAGGGTTTAGACAGTAATATCTACTAGTTGTATTGAACACTGTCTGTCTGAGGGTTTAGACAGTAATATCTACTAGTTGTATTGAACACTGTCTGTCTGAGGGTTTAGACAGTAATATCTACTAGTTGTATTGAACACTGTCTGTCTGAGGGTTTAGACAGTAATATCTACTAGTTGTATTGAACACTGTCTGTCTGAGGGTTTAGACAGTAATATCTACTAGTTGTATTGAACACTGAGGGTTTAGACAGTAATATCTACTAGTTGTATTGAACACTGTCTGTCTGAGGGTTTAAACAGTAATATCTACTAGTTGTATTGAACACTGTCTGTCTGAGGGTTTAGACAGTAATATCTACTAGTTGTATTGAACACTGAGGGTTTAGACAGTAATATCTACTAGTTGTATTGAACACTGAGGGTTTAGACAGTAATATCTACTAGTTGTATTGAACACTGTCTGTCTGAGGGTTTAGACAGTAATATCTACTAGTTGTATTGAACACTGTCTGTCTGAGGGTTTAGACAGTAATATCTACTAGTTGTATTGAACACTGTCTGTCTGAGGGTTTAGACAGTAATATCTACTAGTTGTATTGAACGCTGTCTGAGGGTTTAGACAGTAATATCTACTAGTTGTATTGAACGCTGTCTGAGGGTTTAGACAGTAATATCTACTAGTTGTATTTAACACTGTCTGTCTGAGGGTTTAGACAGTAATATCTACTAGTTGTATTGAACGCTGTCTGTCTGAGGGTTTAGACAGTAATATCTACTAGTTGTATTGAACACTGTCTGAGGGTTTAGACAGTAATATCTACTAGTTGTATTGAACACTGAGGGTTTAGACAGTAATATCTACTAGTTGTATTGAATGCTGTCTGTCTGAGGGTTTAGACAGTAATATCTACTAGTTGTATTGAACACTGTCTGTCTGAGGGTTTAGACAGTAATATCTACTAGTTGTATTGAACACTGTCTGTCTGAGGGTTTAGACAGTAATATCTACTAGTTGTATTGAACACTGTCTGTCTGAGGGTTTAGACAGTAATATCTACTAGTTGTATTGAACACTGTCTGAGGGTTTAGACAGTAATATCTACTAGTTGTATTGAACGCTGTCTGTCTGAGGGTTTAGACAGTAATATCTACTAGTTGTATTGAACACTGCCTGAGGGTTTAAACAGTAATATCTACTAGTTGTATTGAACACTGTCTGTCTGAGGGTTTAGACAGTAATATCTACTAGTTGTATTGAACACTGTCTGAGGGTTTAGACAGTAATATCTACTAGTTGTATTGAACTGTCTGTCTGAGGGTTTAGACAGTAATATCTACTAGTTGTATTGAACACTGTCTGTCTGAGGGTTTAGACAGGTTTAGGGTTTGAACACTGTCTGTCTGAGGGTTTAGACAGTAATATCTACTAGTTGTATTGAACACTGTCTGTCTGAGGGTTTAGACAGTAATATCTACTAGTTGTATTGAACACTGTCTGAGGGTTTAGACAGTAATATCTACTAGTTGTATTGAACACTGTCTGTCTGAGGGTTTAGACAGTAATATCTACTAGTTGTATTGAACTGTCTGTCTGAGGGTTTAGACAGTAATATCTACTAGTTGTATTGAACACTGTCTGTCTGAGGGTTTAGACAGTAATATCTACTAGTTGTATTGAAAGCTGGAGTTGACGTTTATGGACATGACTGTATCCTCTTTTCAATATGAAAACGTGAACACTCTCTAGAACTCTGTCAGTCTACTGACCTCTCGTCCGTGGTGGGAAAGGTCACGTGAAACAACCAACTGCAGAATGGGTGGTTATCCCTCTGTGTACACACACACACCCTCTCTATGTACACCCATGAACTCACCCCCTCTCCTCTCTCCTCCCAGGTGTACGTGGAGTTTGATGACCTGGAGTGGGAGAAGCGTGAGTGGGTGAAAGTGTACGAGGACTTCCAGGTGTTCCTGCTGGAGCAGCAGCTGGTCTGGGCCAAGAGGAGAGAGGGCACCCTGCTGGTGGAGAACCCCCAGGGGACTAAAGACAAGCACATCCAGTGGCCAGCTCTGGTAAGGACTGATCCAGCTGTCTTCCATCGTGCCTTATCTCCCTGGACTCAGAACATCTGATGTTACTGTAGCTCTCTGCTCTCTCTGCATTGATCTCAGTGCTCTCTCCTTTACCTAGATCCACTGAGGATTACCATGGTAACAAGGATTATAGATCTGTGGGACATAGGATTACAATGATTCTGTTTCTGTGGTGTGGGACATAGGATTACAATGATTCTGTGTTGTGTGTGTGTGGGGGGTGTCTTTCTGAGCACCTAGTGAAGTGATAGAGGGGGGTGTCTTTCTGAGCACCTAGTGAAGTGATAGAGGGGGGTGTCTTTCTGAGCACCTAGTGAAGTGATAGAGGGGGGTGTCTTTCTGAGCACCTAGTGAAGTGATAGAGGGGGGTGTCTTTCTGAGCACCTAGTGAAGTGATAGAGGGGGTGTCTTTCTGAGCACCTAGTGAAGTGATAGAGGGGGTGTCTTTCTGAGCACCTAGTGAAGTGATAGAGGGGGTGTCTTTCTGAACACCTAGTGAAGTGGGGGTGTCTTTCTGAGCACCTAGTGAAGTGATAGAGGGGGGTGTCTTTCTGAGCAGCTAGTAAAGTGATAGAGGGGGGTGTCTTTCTGAGCACCTAGTGAAGTGATAGAGGGGGGATTTCCCCAAGGTTGCTCTTGACGCATATTCCACGGTAGTTATTGGGGTCAAATTTGTCTCCACTTTTGTGGATTGGGGTGATGAGTCCTTGGTTCCAAATATTGGGGAAGATGCCAGAGCTGAGGATGTCGTCAGACAACAAATTCCAATTGTCTGAATATAAACTCTGTATAATTTGTCATTTCATTGAGGATATGATTAAGGATGATGTTAATGAGTATAAGTTTAGCCAATTGGAATGTGTTGTCTGTATATTTGATCATTTCATTAAGGATACCATCATCACCACAGGCCTTTTTGGGTTGGAGGGTTTGTATTTTGTCCTGTAGTTCATTCAAGGTAATTGGAGAATCCAGTGGGTTCCGGTCTTTAATAGTTGATTCTAAGGTAATTGGAGAATCCAGTGGGTTCTGGTCTTTAATAGTTGATTCTAAGGTAATTGGAGAAAACAGTGGGTTCTGGTCTTTAATAGTTGATTCTAAGGTAATTGGAGAATCCAGTGGGTTCTGGTCTTTAATAGTTGATTCTAAGGTAATTGGAGAATCCAGTGGGTTCTGGTCTTTAATAGTTGATTCTAAGGTAATTGGAGAATCCAGTGGGTTCTGGTCTTTAATAGTTGATTCTAAGGTAATTGGAGAATCCAGTGGGTTCTGGTCTTTAATAGTTGATTCTAAGATGTGTATATGTTTTGGTTGTTCTTTGTTATAGAGCCAGAAAGATTGGAGAAGTGGTTTACCCCCCATACATCTCCATTTTGGATAGATATCTCTTCATGTTGTTGTGTGTGTGTTCCGATTCTCCCAGAAGTGGTTTATACATCTCCATTTTGGATAGATATCTCTTCAAGTTGTTGTGTGTGTGTTCCGGTTCTCCTGGAAGTGGTTTATACATCTCCATTTTGGATAGATATCTCTTCATGTTGTTGTGTGTTCCGATTCTCCCAGAAGTGGTTTATACATCTCCATTTTGGATAGATATCTCTTCATGTTGTTGTGTGTGTGTTCCGATTCTCCTGGAAGTGGTTTATACATCTCCATTTTGGATAGATATCTCTTCATGTTGTTGTGTGTTCCGATTCTCCCGGAAGTGGTTTATACATCTCCATTTTGGATAGATATCTCTTCATGTTGTTGTGTGTGTGTTCCGGTTCTCCCAGAAGTGGTTAGTCTCTATGGATTCTTCAATTGCATTGAGCTGATTTCTGACATGCTGTTCCTTCTTTTTCCGTAGTGTATTTCTGTATTGTTTTAGTGATTCACCATAGTGAAGGCGTAGACTCAGGGTTTCTGGGTCTCTATGTTTTTGGTTGGACAGGTTTCTACATTTCTTTCTTAGGTTTTTGTATTCTTCATCAAACCGTTTGTCATTGTTCATTTTCTTCGGTTTTGTGTTTGATATTTTTGGGGTTGATAGAGGTCAAATATTCTGTTTAGGTTTTCTACTGGAAAGTTTACACCTTTACTATTATAGTGAAATGTTTTGTCCAGGAATTTGTTGTTGCCTAATTGTTTTTTGGTAGGTTTCCACATTACTTTCCTTCCATCTATAGCATTTCTTAATATTATTCAGTTCCTTTGTCTTTGATGCCTCACGACATTTTACATTACATTTAAGTCATTTAGCAGACGCTCTTATCCAGAGCGACTTACAAATTGGTGCATTCACCTTATGACATCCAGTGGAACAGCCACTTTACAATAGTGCATCTAAATCTTTTAAGGGGGTGAGAAGGATTACTTTATCCTATCCTAGGTATTCCTTAAAGAGGTGGGGTTTCAGGTGTCTCCGGAAGGTGGTGATTGACTCCGTATTGCTCTGTTCTAGTAGACTGTGATTTTGCTGTGATCTGATCGGGGTGTCAGTGGGTTTGACTGTGAACGCTCTGAGAGACTCTGGGTCTCTCTCTCTTTATTTCTCTCTCTTCTCTCTCCTATTAATTAGTCTGGAGCCTGTGACTCCCAGCCCGTCTGCCCTGGCAAGGGGAGGAGAGCACAGAGTTGGCTTTAAACCTAATGGAGGCTTGGTCTTGCACTCCGGGTTGGCCGTCTGCCTGCTGGTTCAGAACAGGGCTCATTTTTAACATGTTTAAGCTTTCGTGTTGGAGTCTAGGCAGAACACAGGAAAGGAAAAGTGGCAGTAATGTTGTGTCATCTTATTGTTAGTAGTAGAGAATAGATCTATGTCATGTCATCTTATTGTTAGTAGTAGAGAATAGATCTATGTCATGTCATCTTATTGTTAGTAGTAGAGAATAGATCTATGTCATGTCATATTGTTAGTAATAGAGAATAGATCTATGTCATGTCATCTTATTGTTAGTAGTAGAGAATAGAGAATAGATCTATGTCATGTCATCTTATTGTTAGTAGTAGAGAATAGAGAATAGATCTATGTCATGTCATCTTATTGTTAGTAATAGAGAATAGATCTATGTCATGTCATCTTATTGTTAGTAGTAGAGAATAGATCTATGTCATGTCATCTTATTGTTAGTAGTAGAGAATAGATCTATGTCATGTCATCTTATTGTTAGTAGTAGAGAATAGATCTATGTCATGTCATCTTATTGTTAGTAGTAGAGAATAGATCTATGTCATGTCATCTTATTGTTAGTAATAGAGAATAGATCTATGTCATGTCATCTTATTGTTAGTAGTAGAGAATAGAGAATAGATCTATGTCATGTCATCTTATTGTTAGTAGTAGAGAATAGATCTATGTCATGTCATCTTATTGTTAGTAATAGAGAATAGATCTATGTCATGTCATCTTATTGTTAGTAGTAGAGAATATATCTATGTCATGTCATCTTATTGTTAGTAGTAGAGAATAGATCTATGTCATGTCATCTTATTGTTAGTAGTAGAGAATAGAGAATAGATCTATGTCATGTCATCTTATTGTTAGTAGTAGAGAATAGATCTATGTCATGTCATCTTATTGTTAGTAGTAGAGAATAGATCTATGTCATGTCATCTTATTGTTAGTAGTAGAGAATAGATCTATGTCATGTCATCTTATTGTTAGTAATAGAGAATAGATCTATGTCATGTCATCTTATTGTTAGTAATAGAGAATAGATCTATGTCATGTCATCTTATTGTTAGTAGTAGAGAATAGATCTATGTCATGTCATCTTATTGTTAGTAATAGAGAATAGATCTATGTCATGTCATCTTATTGTTAGTAATAGAGAATAGAGAATAGATCTATGTCATGTCATCTTATTGTTAGTAATAGAGAATAGATCTATGTCATGTCATCTTATTGTTAGTAATAGAGAATAGATCTATGTCATGTCATCTTATTGTTAGTAGTAGAGAATAGATCTATGTCATGTCATCTTATTGTTAGTAATAGAGAATATATCTATGTCATGTCATCTTATTGTTAGTAATAGAGAATAGATCTATGTCATGTCATCTTATTGTTAGTAGTAGAGAATAGATCTATGTCATGTCATCTTATTGTTAGTAATAGAGAATAGATCTATGTTGTGTCATCTTATTGTTAGTAGTAGAATATCTATGTCATGTCATCTTAATAGAGAATATGCATGTCATCTTATTGTTAGTGCAGAATCATGTCATGTCATCTTATTGTTAGTAGTACAGAATAGATCTATGTCATTTGTGATCTTATTGTTTTGCTGGCAAGGTATGTCATGGATAGAGAACTGCTTTCATCTTAAACAATATATGCATTTTCATCTTAGTTGTGCAAATGACATTGATGATATTGGTTATGTTTATTATATGATGATAGAATCATTGGTTATGTTTATTATATGATGATAGAATCATTGGTTATGTTTATTTGATGGAACCTCCGTATGCTTTGTTGACAAAGCTGAGACTGCACAGATGAGGTTGGCTATTGTTAGTACGTGCTGATCAAAATATATCAGTGAGAAGCATTTCAGATGGTTGCTTTCTTATTGATGTATACTAGACTATTTGTGTTCTTATTGTTGTGCAGCAGACCTCATTCTAGTGAGGCGGAGAGACTATGTCATGCAGTGAGTCTGAATGTGCTCAGAGCACAGCTGGACATTATTTATAGCCTTCCATCTGACCTCATTTTGGTCCACAGAGTGCTGTCATCTGCTCTGCCTGGCATACAGCAGAGAGGACAGGATCACCTGAACTCTTGTCAGACAAATGAAAAACAGGCTGGTAGTAGAGGGAGGTCATCTTAAGAGAGAATAGGTCATGTCACTTATTGTTAGGGAGGATGAGAGGGTTGACTTATTGGGAGAGAATGAGAGGGATCTTGATCTTATTGGGAGGAATGAGAGGTTGACTGGGAGGATGAGAGGTTGACTGGGAGGAAGAGAGGTTGACTGGGAGGAAGAGGTTGACTGGGAGGAAGAGAGGTTGACTGGGGGAAGAGAGGTTGACTGGGAGGAAGAGAGGTTGAGGAAGAGAGGTTGACTGGGAGGAAGAGAGGTTGACTGGGAGGAGAGAGGTTGACTGGGAGGAAGAGAGGTTGACTGGGAGGAAGAGAGGTTGACTGGGAGGAAGAGAGGTTGACTGGGAGGAAGAGAGGTTGACTGGGAGGAAGAGAGGTTGACTGGGGAGGAAGAGAGGTTGACTGGGAGGAAGAGAGGTTGACTGGGAGGATGAGAGGTTGACTGGGGAGTTGTGCAAATGACATTGAGAGGTTGACTGGGAGGAAGAGAGGTTGACTGGGGGAGGAAGAGAGGTTGACTGGGAGGAAGAGAGGTTGACTGGGAGGATGAAGATTGTTGGGAGGAAGATGGGCGGGGGAAGAGAGGTTGACTGGGAGGAAGAGAGGTTGACTGGGGGGAGGAAGAGGTTGACTGGGAGGAAAGAGGTTGACTGGGAGGAAGAGAGGTTGACTGGGAGGAAGAGGTTGACTGGGAGGAAGAGGTTGACTGGGAGGAAGAGAGGATTGACTGGGAGGAAGAGAGGTTGACTGGGAGGAAGAGAGGTTGATGGGGGAGGAAGAGAGGTTGACTGGGAGGAAGAGAGGTTGACGGGGAGGAAGAGAGTTGACTGGGAGGAAGAGAGGTTGACTGGGAGGAAGAGAGGTTGACTGGGGAGGAAGAGGTTGACTGGGAGGAAGAGGGTTGACTGGGGGAGGAAGAGAGGTTGACTGGGAGGAAGAGAGGTTGACTGGGAGGAAGAGAGGTGATGGGGGACTGGGAGGGGAGAGGTTGACTGGGAGGATGAGAGGTTGACTGGGAGGAAGAGAGGTTGACTGGGAGGAAGAGAGGTTGACTGGGAGGAAGAGAGGTTGACTGGGAGGAAGAGAGGTTGACTGGGAGGAAGAGAGGTTGACTGGGAGGAAGAGAGGTTGACTGGGAGGAAGAGAGGTTGACTGGGAGGAAGAGAGGTTGACTGGGAGGATGAGAGGTTGACTGGGAGGAGAGAGGTTGACTGGGAGGAAGAGAGGTTGACTGGGGGAGGAGAGAGGTTGACTGGGAGGAGAGAGGTTGACTGGGAGGATGAGAGGTTGACTGGGAGGAAGAGAGGTTGACTGGGAAGAAGAGAGGTGACTGGGGGAGGGTGACTGGGAGGAGAGGTTGACTGGGAGGAAGAGAGGAGATGGGGGAGGAAGAGAGGTGATGGGGGAGGAAGAGAGGTGATGGGAGGAGGAAGAGAGGTGATGGGGGAGGAAGAGAGGGCGACGGGGAGGAAGAGAGGGCGACGGGGAGGAAGAGAGGGCGACGGGGAGGAAGAGAGGGCGACGGGGAGGAAGAGAGGGCGACTGGGAGGAAGAGAGGGCGACTGGGAGGAAGAGAGGGCGACTGGGAGGAAGAGAGGTTGACTGGGGAGGAAGAGAGGTTGACTGGGAGGAAGAGAGGTTGACTGGGGGAGGAAGAGAGGTGATGGGGGAGGAAGAGAGGGAGACGGGGAGGAAGAGAGGGAGACTGGGAGGAAGAGAGGTGACTGGGGGGAGGTGATGGGGAGGAGAGGTTGACTGGGAGGAAGAGAGATGATGGGGGAAGAGGATGAAGAGGTTGACTGGGGGAAGAGAGGGAGACGGGGAGGAAGAGAGGGAGACGGGGAGGAAGAGAGGGAGACGGGGAGGAAGAGAGGGACTGGGAGGAAGAGGTTGACTGGGAGGAAGAGAGGTTGACTGGGAGGAAGAGAGGTTGACTGGGAGGAAGAGAGGTTGATGGGGGAGGAAGAGAGGTTGACTGGGAGGAAGAGAGGGAGACGGGGAGGAAGAGAGGTGATGGGGGAGGAAGAGAGGTTGACTGGGAGGAAAGAGAGATGATGGGGGAGGATGAGAGGTTGACTGGGGGAAGACTGGGAGGGAGAGGGTCGGGGGAGGAAGAGAGGTGATGGGGGAGGAAGAGAGGTGATGGGGGAGGAAGAGAGGGAGACGGGGAGGAGAGAGACGGGGGGAGACGGGGAGGAAGAGAGGTTGACTGGGAGGAAGAGAGGTTGACTGGGAGGAAGAGAGGTTGACTGGGAGGAAGAGAGGTTGACTGGGAGGAAGAGAGGAGATGGGGAGGAAGAGAGGGAGGATTGGGGAGGAAGAGAGGTGACGGGGGAGGAAGAGAGGGAGACGGGGACTGGGAGAAGAGAGGGAGACGGGGAGGAAAGAGAGGGAGACGGGGAGGAAGAGAGGGAGACGGGGAGGAAGAGAGGGAGACGGGGGAGGAAGAGAGGTGATGGGGGAGGAAGAGAGGTTGACTGGGAGGAAAGAGAGGTTGATGGGGGAGGAAGAGAGGTTGGGGGTGGAAGAGAGGGAGACGGGGAGGAAGAGAGGGAGACTGGGGAGGAAGAGAGGTTGAGAGAGGGAGATGGGGGGAGGAAGAGAGGATGATGGGGAGGATGAGAGGTTGACTGGGAGGAAGAGAGGGAGACGGGGAGGAAGAGAGGGAGACTGGGGAGGAAGAGAGGGAGACGGGGGGAGGAAGAGAGGGAGACGGGGGAGGAAGAGAGGTTGACTGGGAGGAAAGAGGTTGACTGGGAGGAAGAGAGGTTGACTGGGAGGAAGAGAGGGAGACGGGGAGGACTGGGGGAAGAGAGGTGATGGGGAGGATGAGAGGTTGACTGGGAGGAAGAGAGAGATGATGGGGGAGGATGAAGAGGTTGACTGGGGGAAGAGAGGTGACTGGGGGGAGGATGAGAGGTTGACTGGGAGGAAGAGAGGTGATGGGGAGGATGAGAGGTTGACTGGGAGGAAGAGAGGGGAGAGGGGAGGAAGAGAGGGCGATCTTTCTTTGGGGGAGGAAGAGAGGGCGACGGGGAGGAAGAGAGGTTGGGGGGGAGGAAGAGAGGGAGACGGGGAGGAAGAGAGGGAGAGTAGGGGGAGGAAGAGAGGTTGACTGGGGAGGAAGAGAGGGAGACGGGGGAGGAAGAGAGGGAGACTTGGGGGAGGAAGAGAGGTCGACGGGGAGGAAGAGAGGTCGACTGGGAGGAAGAGAGGTCGACTGGGAGGAAGAGAGGTCGACTGGGAGGAAGAGAGGTCGACTGGGAGGAAGAGAGGTCGACTGGGAGGAAGAGAGGTCGACTGGGAGGAAGAGAGGGCGACGGGGGAGGAAGAGAGGGCGACGGGGGAGGAAGAATAAATGAATACCCGATGAACACATTTGGGGAAGGGTCCTGGTGATGAACACATTTGGGGAAGGGTCCTGATGATGAACACATTTGGGGAAGGGTCCTGGTGATGAACACATTTGGGGAAGGGTCCTGATGATGAACACATTTGGGGAAGGGTCCTGGTGATGAACACATTTGGGGAAGGGTCCTGGTGATGAACACATTTGGGGAAGGGTCCTGGTGATGAACACATTTGGGGAAGGGTCCTGGTGATGAACACATTTGGGGAAGGGTCCTGGTGATGAACACATTTGGGGAAGGGTCCTGGTGATGAACACATTTGGGGATTGAGTTTTTAGAGAAAGGAGAAAGAAGCTGTTAATTGGCTTGAACATTCTGCCAGTCAATCCTCTCAGGGTCAGGTTGTCTTTCTCTTGGTGCATGTTGATGTCATCATCTTAGTTTCTGTTAGTAGGTTGTCTTTCTCTTGGTGCATGTTGATGTCATCATCTTAGTTTCTGTTAGTAGGTTATCTTTCTCTTGGTGCATGTTGATGTCATCATCTTAGTTTCTGTTAGTAGGTTGTCTTTCTCTTGGTGCATGCTGATGTCATCATCTTAGTTTCTGTTAGTAGGTTATCTTTCTCTTGGTGCATGTTGATGTCATCATCTTAGTTTCTGTTAGTAGGTTGTCTTTCTCCTAGTGCGTGTTGATGTCATCATCTTAGTTTCTGTTAGTAGGTTGTCTTTCTCTTGGTGCATGTTGATGTCATCATCTTAGTTTCTGTTAGTAGGTTGTCTTTCTCTTGGTGCATGTTGATGTCATCATCTTAGTTTCTGTTAGTAGGTTGTCTTTCTCTTGGTGCATGTTGATGTCATCATCTTAGTTTCTGTTAGTAGGTTGTCTTTCTCTTGGTGCATGTTGATGTCATCTTAGTTTCTGTTAGTAGGTTATCTTTCTCTTGGTGCATGTTGATGTCATCATCTTAGTTTCTGTTAGTAGGTTGTCTTTCTCTTGGTGCATGTTGATGTCATCATCTTAGTTTCTGTTAGTAGGTTATCTTTCTCTTGGTGCATGTTGATGTCATCATCTTAGTTTCTGTTAGTAGGTTGTCTTTCTCCTGGTGCATGTTGATGTCATCATCTTAGTTTCTGTTAGTAGGTTGTCTTTCTCTTGGTGCATGTTGATGTCATCATCTTAGTTTCTGTTAGTAGGTTGTCTTTCTCTTGGTGCATGTTGATGTCATCATCTTAGTTTCTGTTAGTAGGTTGTCTTTCTCTTGGTGCATGTTGATGTCATCATCTTAGTTTCTGTTAGTAGGTTGTCTTTCTCTTGGTGCATGTTGATGTCATCTTAGTTTTTGTTAGTAGGTGTCTGTTAGTAAATGTCCAATGAAGCCGTGCCAGAGAGGACATTCCTCTGTTCTGATTGGTCCAGCTGTAATGGTGATGGATTAAATACACGCTCTCATTGGTGAGAAGAGAAGTGTCATTCTGAAGTCTCAGTACTCTGTAAACTAACACCTGATGGGCTGAAGTCTCAGTACTCTGTAACCCAACACCTGATGGGCTGAAGTCTCAGTACTCTGTAAACTAACACCTGATGGGCTGAAGTCTGTAGAATGAAAACATTGAATATCAGAATGAGGCCTTGGATCGAGTCCCGTCCCCCACCTTCCCCTCCCCTCTAATTAGTACCATGTGCAGTTCTTGGAGCGTACATGTGGGGGTTTTCTACCCTCTCCTCTCCTTTCCTGCCCTCTCCTTTCCTCTCCTTTCTTCTCCTGCCCTCTCCTTTCCTCTCCTTTCCTTTCATGCCCTCTCCTTTCCTCTCCTTTCCTTTCATGCCCTCTCCTTTCCTCTCCTTTCCTCTCCTCTCCTTTCCTCTCCTGCCCTCTCCTTTCCTCTCCTGCCCTCTCCTTTCCTCTCCTGCCCTCTCCTTTCCTGCCCTCTCCTCTCCTCTCCTCTCCTTTCCTCTCCTCTCCTTTCCTCTCCTCTCCTTTCCTCTCCTCTCCTTTCCTCTCCTGCCCTCTCCTTTCCTTTCCTGCCCTCTCCTTTCCTCTCCTTCCTTTCCTCTCTCCTGCCCTCTCCTTTCCTCTCCTTTCCTGCCCTCTCCTTTCCTGCCCTCTCCTTTCCTCTCCTCTCATTTCCTCTCCTCTCCTTTCCTCTCCTTTCCTCTCATCTCCTGCCCTCTCCTTTCCTCTCCTCTCCTTTCCTCTCCTCTCCTTTCCTCTCCTTTCCTGCCCTCTCCTTTCCTGCCCTTTCCTCTCCTCTCCTTTCCTCTCCTCTCCTGCCCTCTCCTTTCCTCTCCTCTCCTTTCCTCTCCTTTCCTGCCCTCTCCTTTCCTCTCCTTTCCTGCCCTCTCCTTTCCTGCCCTCTCCTCTCCTCTCCTCTCCTCTCCTCTCCTTTCCTGCCCTCTCCTTTCCTCTCCTCTCCTGCCCTCTGTAGTACAGTCTTCCAGTGTCTCCTAGTAACCCAGCTAAATGTGGAAACATGAAAGCACCCTCATAAACCTCATGAGGCAAGACACGACAATCACCTCTTTATCTCAGTGACTGTCTGGCCAGTCAAGCGTCCCCCTCCCTCGCTCTCCCTCTCTCTCCAATTCAAATGACTTTATTGGCATGGGGGAAGCGTAGGTTTAAATTGCAAAAGCAGGGGAAATTAGATAATAAACAAAAGTGAAATAAACAATTATAGATGAAGAGTAAACAGTAAACAAACGTTTGAAGGGACAGACATTTCAAAACAACAGACATTATGGTTATGAACAGAAGGGTTGGGAGACGTCTGGGACTGGAGGGGGGCGTGTTGTTGCGTTGCCTAGCAACACAGTAGAGGATCTCTCAGGCACAAACCAGCAGATTACGGTGGAATCATTGAGAATACAATGTGGACTTCTTACCAATAGCCTGGTTCCTCTCTAGGTTTATAATCTCCACCCCTCATAGCCTGGTTCCTCTCTAGGTTTATAATCTCCACCCCTCATAGCCTGGTTCCTCTAGGTTTTACATAATCTATAAGCCTGGTTCCTCTCTAGGTTTATAATCTCCACCCCTCATAGCCTGGTTCCTCTCTAGGTTTATAATCTCCACCCCTCATAGCCTGGTTCCTCTCTAGGTTTATAATCTCCACCCCTCATAGCCTGGTTCCTCTCTAGGTTTATAATCTCCACCCCTCATAGCCTGGTTCCTCTCTAGGTTTATAATCTCCACCCCTCATAGCCTGGTTCCTCTCTAGGTTTTTCTTCCAGGTTCTGGTTTCTAGGGAAGTTTTTCCAGCCCCGTCTTCTACACCTGGTTGCTGTTTGGGGTTTTAGGCTGGGTTTCTGAACAGCACTTTGAGATTCCTGTCTAGGGTTGATAGCTAGGTGGTGGTGGTGTGTTCTAGGATACTCTAGTCTCCAGCTAGGGGGTGGTGGTTGTTGTGGAGCCACCTAGTCTAGCTAGGTGGTGGTGGTTGTTGTAATCTCCACCCCACACTAGTCTAGCTTGGTGGTGCTGTTTATGGATACCAGGCTGGGTTTCTGACAGCACTTTCTAGTCTAGCTAGGTGGTGGTGGGTGGTCCACACTAGTAGCCTGGTGGTGAGGTTTATGGACCACACTAGTCTAGCTAGGTGGTGGTGGTGTGTTGTGGATACCACACTAGTCTAGCTAGGTGGTGGTGGTGTGTTGTGGATACCACACTAGTCTAGCTAGGTGGTGGTGGTGGTGTGTTGTGGATACCACTCTGGTACACTAGATCTCAGCTAGGTGGTGGTGGTGTGTTGTGGATACCACACTAGTCTAGCTAGGTGGTGGTGGGTGTCCACCACTCTAGCCTGGGTGGTGGTGTGTTATGGATCTCCACTAGTCTAGCTAGGTGGTGGTGGTGTGTTGTGGATACCACTCTAGTCTAGCTAGGTGGTGGTGGTGTGTTGTGGATACCACTCTAGTCTAGCTAGGTGGTGGTGGTGTGTTGTGGATACCACACTAGTCTAGCTAGGTGGTGGTGGTGTGTTGTGGATCTCCACCTCAGTCTAGCTGGGGTGGTGGTGTGTTGTGGATACCACGCTAGTCTAGCTAGGTGGTGGTGGTGTGTTGTGGATACCACCTAGTCTAGCTAGGTGGTGGTGGTGTGTTGTGGATACCACACTAGTCTAGCTAGGTGGTGGTGGTGTGTTGTGGATACCACTCTAGTCTAGCTAGGTGGTGGTGGCTGTTTGGGGTTTTGTGGATACCACCACTCTAGCTAGGTGGTGGTGTCTTTGAGATAGCAGGTGGTGGTGGTTGTGGATACCACTAGCTAGTCTAGCTAGGTGGTGGTGGTGTGTTGTGGATACCACTCTAGTCTAGCTAGGTGGTGGTGGTGTGTTGTGGATACCACTAGCTAGGTGGTGGTGGTAGTCTGGAGCTAGTCTAGCTAGGTGGTGGTGTGTTGTGGATACCACACTAGTCTAGCTAGGTGGTGGTGGTGTGTTGTGGATACCCAGTCTAGCTAGGTGGTGGTGGTGGTGGTGTGTTGTGGATACCACACTAGTCTAGCTAGGTGGTGGTGTGTTGTGGATACCACTCTAGTCTAGCTAGGGGGTGGTGTGTTGTGGATACCACTCTAGTCTAGCTAGGTGGTGGTGTGTTGTGGATACCACGCTAGTCTAGCTAGGTGGTGGTGGTGTGTTGTGGATACCACACTAGTCTAGCTAGGTGGTGGTGGTGTGTTGTGGATACCACACTAGTCTAGCTAGGTGGTGGTGTGTTGTGGATACCACTCTAGTCTAGCTAGGGGTGGTGGTGTGGTTAGGGATACCACGCCTAGTCTAGCTAGGTGGTGGTGTGTTGTGGATACCACGCTAGTCTAGCTAGGTGGTGGTGGTGTGTTGTGGATACCACACTAGTCTAGCTAGGTGGTGGTGGTGTGTTGTGGATACCACACTAGTCTAGCTAGGTGGTGGTGGTGTGTTGTGGATACCACACTAGTCTAGCTAGGTGGTGGTGGTGTGTTGTGGATACCACACTAGTCTAGCTAGGTGGTGGTGGTGTGTTGTGGATACCACTCTAGTCTAGCTAGGTGGTGGTGGTGTGTTGTGGATACCACTCTAGTCTAGCTAGGTGGTGGTGTGTTGTGGATACCACACTAGTCTAGCTGGTGGTGGTGTGTTGTGGATACCACACTAGTCTAGCTAGGTGGTGGTGGTGTGTTGTGGATACCACTCTAGTCTAGCTAGGTGGTGGTGGTGTGTTGTGGATACCACTCTAGTCTAGCTAGGTGGTGGTGTGTTGTGGATACCACACTAGTCTAGCTAGGTGGTGGTGGTGTGTTGTGGATACCACTCTAGTCTAGCTAGGTGGTGGTGGTGTGTTGTGGATACCACTCTAGTCTAGCTAGGTGGTGGTGGTGTGTTGTGGATACCACGCTAGTCTAGCTAGGTGGTGGTGGTGTGTTGTGGATACCACGCTAGTCTAGCTAGGTGGTGGTGTCTTGTGGATACCACACTAGTCTAGCTAGGGGGTGGTGGTGTGTTGTGGATACCACTCTAGTCTAGCTAGGTGGTGGTGGTGTGTTG
>NW_027040176.1:86269-111269 GCF_034236695.1 Oncorhynchus nerka
CCTCTCTCGGTCTCGGTGAATCTCCCCTAGAATCTGCCTAAAGATCTGTATTTCTTGTCTCTCTGTTCTCCACCAGACTTGTTGTGGATAAAACCCTGTGTGATCTCCCTTTTCTATCTTACTCTTTATTTGGTGTTGAAAACTTTTAATGTTCCTCTCTGTTGGCTCTAGACACTCAGTAGACACTGCCTAGACTCTGCAGCCCAGTAGACTCTCTCTGTCAGCCCAGCAGACATGTTGTCCGGTGTCTGCCCTGCAGTCATGTTGTCTCTCTGTCAGCCCTGTCTGCCATGCAGCCCAGCAGACTGTTGTCTCTCTCTCAGCCCAGCAGTCACTGTTGTCTCTCTGCAGCCCAGCAGACACGGTGTTGTCTCTGCAGCCCAGCAGACACATGTCGGTCTGTTGCAGCCCAGCAGACACGGTCCGGTAGACTCTGCAGCCCAGCAGACACGGTGTCTCTCTGCAGCCCAGCAGACCTGTCGGTCTCTGCAGCCCAGCAGACACTCTCGGTGGCTCTGCAGCCCTCTCTGACTCTGTTCAGCAGACCTCTCTCTGTCTGCCATCTCTCTCTGTGCCCCTCAGCCTCTCTCTGTTTCCCCTCTCAGCCCAGTCTCTGTTCAGCCCAGTAGACTGTGCCTGTAGACTCTGCAGTTGTCTCCCTCTCTCTGTTCCCCCTGCAGCCCTAGACACTCTCTCTGTTCCCCTCTGTCTCTCTGTTCAGCCCTCCTCTCTCTCTGTTCTCTCAGCCCAGTAGACACTCTCTCTCTGCCCAGTAGACACGGTCTCTCTCTGTTCCCAGCCCATGTCTCTCTCTCTGTCTCTCTCTCTGCCCAGCAGACTCTCTCTCTAGGCTCTGTCAGCTGTTAGACACGGTCTCTCTGACTTCTGCCGGTCTCTCTGTTGTCTCCCTCTCAGCCCAGTAGACATGTCTGTTCCCTCTCTCTCTCTAGACCCTCTGTCTGCAGCCCAGTGTAGGCTCTGCAGCCCAGTCTCTGTTTGTCTCTCTCTCTGCCACTGCTCTGTAGACTCTGCAGCCCTAGACTCTGTGCCGGTGTCTGCAGCCCAGTAGACTCGGTCTGCCTCTGTCAGTTGACTCCCTGACTCTGCAGCCCATGTCACGGTGTCTGTAGTCTCTCTGTCCCAGTAGTCTCTGTTGTCTCCCTCAGTCTGCTCTCTGTCTGCCATGTCTCTGTTCTCTCCCTCTCTCTGTTCTCTCAGTCTCTCTTCTGTTCTCTCTGCAGCTCTCTCGTTCTCTCTGTTCTCTCTCTGTCTCTGCCTGTCAGTAGACACTGTTCTCTCTCAGCCCAGTGACACGGTGCCGGTAGACTCTCAGCCCTGTCTAGACACGGTCGGTAGACTCTCTCCCAGTAGACACTCTCTAGTTCTCTGCAGCCCAGTAGACACGGTGCTCTAGGCTCTGCAGCCCAGTAGACACGGTCTCTAGACTCTGCAGCCCAGTAGTTCTCCCTCTCGGTCTCTCTCTGTTCTCCCTCTAGACTCTCTCTCTGTAAGACCTCTCAGTAGACACGGTGTTCTCCCTCCTCTCTCTCCTAGACACGGTCCCTCTCTCTGCAGCCCAGTAGACTGTTAGACACTGGTTTCGGTAGACTCTGCAGCCCAGTAAAGTCTTTATTGCAGCCCAGTAGACAAACTTGTTTACATTGAAACAGATAATAAACAAAAGCCCAGTAAACAATCCAAAATGAACAGTAAACATTACTCACAAAACATTGTCTATAGACAGTCTGTAGCCCATGTAGAAATTGTTAAAGTACTGCAGCCCAGTAGCAGGAAAATAAATCAAATAGATGGGTTGTATTTAGAAATGGTGTTTGCAGCCTTCACTGGTAGACACGGTCCTTTTGTTGCAGCCCATAGACAGGTCACATAGCAGCATCCGGCAGGATCCAGTAGACACGGTGGTAGACAGCCAGAGCTGCAGAGACAGCTAGTCTTCCACAGTGACTGCCTGACTGCAGAATGAGGCTCCTCTCTGTCTGCCAGTTGTCTCTCTGTCTGCCATGTCACGTTGTCTCTCTGTCAGCCCATGTCATGTTGTCTGCAGCCCTAGACACGGTCTGTCTGCAGCCCATGACACGTTGTCGGTCTCTGCAGCCCAGTAGACACGGTCTCTGGCTCTGTCAGCCATAGACACGTTGCCTAGACTCTGTCAGCCCATGTCATGTTGCCAGTAGACACTGTCGGTAGACTCTGTCAGCCATGTCATGTTGTCTCCTCTGTCTGCCATGTCATGTTGTCTCTCTGTCAGCCCAGTGTCATGTTGCATCAGGGGTAGGCTCTGTCAGCCCAGTGTCACGGTGTTGTCTGCAGCCCTGTCACGGTCGGTGTCTGCCCAGTGTCATGTTGTCTCTCTGTCTGCCATGTCATGTTGACTCTCTGTCTCTCTGTCTGCCATGTCATGTTGTCTCTCTGTCAGCCATGTCATGTTGTCTCACCCCCTGTCCTGTCCTCTGTCTGCCATGTCAGTTGTCTCAGCCTGTCTGCCCATGTCATGTTGTCTCCCTGTGTCTGTCAGCCATGTCATGTTGTCTCTCTGTCTGCCATGTCATGTTGTCTCCTGTCTTCTGTCTGCCATGTCATGTTGTCTCCTGTCTCAGAATGTCATGTTGTCTGCCTGTCATGTCATGTTGTCTCTCTGTCTGCCCATGTCATGTTGTCTCTGTCTCTCTGTCTGCCATGTCATGTTGTCTCTCTGTCTGCTGTGTCATGTTGTCTCTCTGTCTGTCCCATGTCATGTTGTCTCTCTGTCTGCCATGTCATGTTGTCTCCCTAAAACCCTGATGTCTGTCAGCAGCCATGTCCCTTTGTCTCTCTGTCCTGTCCCATGTCATGTTGTCTATCTGTCAGCCATGTCATGTTGTCTCTCTTTCACCCCCATGTCATGTTGAATCCCTGATGTCTATTGCCATGTCATGCTTGTCTCACCCCCTGTCTGCCATGTCATGTTGTCTCTCTGTCTGCCATGTCGTGTTGTCTCCTGTCTGCCAGAATAAAACATGTTGTCAGCAGCCCTGTCTCTGTCTGCCCATGTCATGTTGTCTCTCTGTCTGTCATGTCATGTTGTCTCTCTGTCTCAGAATAAAACCCTGGATGTCTCTCTGTCAGCAGTCATGTTGTCTCCCTGTCACCCTCTGTCCTGTCCTCAGAATGTCCTGGATGTCTATCTGTCAGCATGTCATGTTGTCCCCCCTGTCTGTCCTCAGAATAAAACCCTGATGTCTGTCATGTCATGTTGTCTCTCTGTCTATTGGACAGCCATGTCATGTTGTCACCCCCTGTCCTGCCATGTCATGTAAAACCTCTCTGTCTGCCATGTCATGTTGTCACCCCCTGTCTGTCCTCAGAATGTGATGTCTCTTGACAGAGTAGCTAGGTTGTAATCCAGTTGGCCACAGAATAAAACCCTTCCATGTGAATGCTCTAGAATCTGCATAAAGATCTGTATTTCAGCAGCAGTGCTGTGCTTTCACCAGACTTGTCCTGTCCTCAGAATAAAACCCGTGTGTGATGTCTATTGACAGCAATCGTGGACTTTTTATCTTAGATTTTTATTTGGTGCATGAAAACTTTTTAATGTTCAATATGTAAAACCCTGATGCATTTTGAGCACTGCTCTTTCACCCCCTGTCCTGTCCTCAGAATAAAACCCTGGATGTCTATTGCAGCCCAGCAGACACGGTGCCTTTCACCCCCTGTCCAGTCCCAGAATAAAACCCGGATGGCTCTGGACAGCAGACACGGTGCCTTTCACCCTCTGTCCAGCCCAGAATAAAACCCTGATGTAGATTGACAGCAGCCCAGTAGACCCGGTGTCCTGTCCTCTAAAACCCATGCAGACAGGTGCCGCTGTGACTCTGCAGCCCAGTGTCCGGTCCCAGAATAAAACTCTGCATGCCCATTAGACACGGTGCAGCATCGCTGTGACTCTGCAGCCCAGTAGACACGCTGTGCCTGTCAGACTCTGCAGCCCTGGATGTCTATTGGACAGCAGCATCGCTGTGACTCTGCAGCCCAGAATAAACCCGGATGTCCAGCAGCATAGACTCTTCAGCCCTGTCCTCAGAATAAACACGGTGTCTATTGGACAGACTCTGCAGCCCAGTAGACCCTGGTCCTCAGCCCCTGATGCTATTGCAGCCCAGTCAGTCCGGTCCTCAGAATAAAACCCTGCATGTCCATTAGACAGCAGCATCGGTAGTGCTCTTTCAGCCCCTGTCCTGTCCTCAGAATAAAACCCTGCATGTCCATTAGACAGCAGGTGCTGTAGACTCTTTCACCCCCTGTCCTGTCCTCAGAATAAAACCCTGCATGTCTATTGGACACGGTGCCGGTAGCTCTTGCAGCCCCCTGTCCTGTCCTCAGAATAAAACCCTGGATGTCCATTAGACAGCAGGTGCTGTAGGCTCTATTTCAGCCCCCTAGTCCTGTCCTCAGAATAAAACCCTGGATGCCCATTAGACAGGTGCATCGGTAGGCTCTGTCCTCAGCCCAGTCTATTGGACAGCACACTGTCCTGTCCCAGAATAAAACCTGCATGTCTATTAGACAGCAGCATCGCTGTGCCCTTTCAGCCCCCTAGTCCTGTCCTCAGAATAAAACCCTGCATGCCTATTAGACAGCAGCATGTGCTCGGTAGACTCTGTCAGCCCAGTAAAACCCTGACACAGCAGTGCTGTGCCGGCAGGCTCTGCAGCCCAGTAGACACGGTGCAGCAGCAGGCTCTGCAGCCCAGTAGACACGGTGCCGGTCACCCCCCTGTCCTGTCCTCAGAATAAAACCCTGGATGTCTAGACAGCAGGTGCTGTGTGTCAGACTCTTCAGCCCAGTAGACACCCTGTCCTGTCCTCAGAAATAAACCCTGGATGTCTATTGACAGCAGCAGTAGACACGGTGCCGGTCTATTAGGCTCTGCAGTCCCAGAATAAAACCCTGGATGTCTATTGACAGCAGCATCGTAGCCCTTTCTGTCCTGTCCTCAGAATAAAACCCGGTGGATGTCTATTGACAGCAGCATAGACACTGTGCTCTTTCACCCCTGTCCTGTCCTCAGAATAAACCCTGGATGTCTATTGGACAGCAGCACTGTGCCCTTTCACCCCCTGTCCTGTCCTCAGAATAAAACCCTGGATGTCTATTGACAGCAGCATCGCTGTGCCTTTCACCCCCTGTCCTGTCCTCAGAATAAAACCCTGGATGTCTATTGGACAGCAGATCGCAATTATTAAACGTCAGTTCAGCGTGGATCATCATGTCCTCAGAATAAAACCCTGGATGTCTATTGGACAGCAGCATCGCTGTGCCCTTTCACCCCCCCTGTCCTGTCCTCAGAATAAAACCCTGGATGTCTATTGGACAGCAGCATCGCTGTGCCCTTTCACCCCCCTGTCATGTTCATCTGATTTCATCTGTAGTTTAATGAACTGGTTTGAGTCGCAGTGGGACGACCACACACCATCTCCTGACTCCAACTTTACTTTGATGGTTATTATATCAATATTTGCGCACAAAGACGCTTCCATTTCTCACATAATTAATTTTACTGACACGAAACAAATCCCACCGTGTGGAAGGGAAACCTTCTGCATTTAAAATGGCACTGAAACATCCTGTTTCCATCACAGCTGTCTGGACTTGTTTTATACGGACAACTGTGGCTGGAAATGTGCTTGTTGTGTCTGTGTGTATATATCTCTGTCAGATGTGTGTGTGTGTGTGTGTGTGTGTGTGTATATATTTCTGTCAGATGTGTGTGTGTATATATCTCTATCAGATGTGTGTGTGTGTGTGTGTGTGTATATATTTCTGTCAGATGTGTGTGTGTATATATCTCTGTCAGATGTGTGTGTGTATATAGCTGTGTGTGTGTGTGGTGTATACTGATACAGATATTGTAGATTGGCTGAGTTTAGTCTCCAGATATACAGTATTACCCTAGACTGGCTGAGTTTACCCTACAGATATACAGTATTACCCTACAGATATACAGTATTACCCTACAGATACTGTAGACTGGCTGAGTTTACCCTACAGATATACAGTATTACCCTACAGATACTGTAGACTGGCTGAGTTTACCCTACAGATACTGTAGACTGGCTGAGTTTACCCTACAGATATACAGTATTACCCTACAGATACTGTAGACTGGCTGAGTTTACCCTACAGATATACAGTATTACCCTACAGATACTATAGACTGGCTGAGTTTACCTACAGATATACAGTATTACCCTACAGATACTGTAGACTGGCTGAGTTTACCCTACAGATATACAGTATTACCCTAGACTGGCTGAGTTTACCCTACAGATATACAGTATTACCCTACAGATACTGTAGACTGGCTGAGTTTACCCTACAGATATACAGTATTACCCTACAGATACTGTAGACTGGCTGAGTTTACCTACAGATATACAGTATTACCCTACAGATACTATAGACTGGCTGAGTTTACCTACAGATATACAGTATTACCCTACAGATACTGTAGACTGGCTGAGTATTACCCTTTAGACCCTACAGATATACAGTATTACCCTAGATACTGGCTGAGTTTACCCTACAGATATACAGTATTACCCTACAGATACTGTAGACTGGCTGAGTTTACCCTACAGATATACAGTATTACCCTACAGATACTGTAGACTGGCTGAGTTTACCCTACAGATACTGTAGACTGGCTGAGTTTACCCTACAGATACTGTAGACTGGCTGAGTTTACCCTACAGATACTGTAGACTGGCTGAGTTTACCCTACAGATACTATAGACTGGCTGAGTTTACCCTACAGATACTGTAGACTGGCTGAGTTTACCCTACAGATACTATATACTGGCTGAGTTTACCCTACAGATACTATAGACTAGCTGAGTTTACCCTACAGATACTGTAGACTGGCTGAGTTTACCCTACAGATACTATAGACTGGCTGAGTTTACCCTACAGATACTATAGCCTGGCTGAGTTTACCCTACAGATACTGTAGACTGGCTGAGTTTACCCTACAGATACTGTAGACTGGCTGAGTTTACCCTACAGATACTGTAGACTGGCTGAGTTTACCCTACAGATATACAGTATTACCCTCCAGATATACAGTATTACCCTCCAGATATACAGTATTATACAGTATTACCCTCCAGATATACAGTATTACCCTCCAGATATACAGTATTACCCTCCAGATATACAGTATTACCCTCCAGATACAGTATTACCCTCCAGATATACAGTATTACCCTCCAGATATACAGTATTACCCTCCAGATATACAGTATTACCCTCCAGATATACAGTATTACCCTCCAGATATACAGTATTACCCTCCAGATATACAGTATTTCCCCTCCAGATATACCCTCCAGATATACAGTATTACCCTCCAGATATACAGTAGTATTACCCTCCAGTATTACCCTCCAGATATACAGTATTACCCTTCAGATATACAGTATTACCCTCCAGATATACAGTATTACCCTCCAGATATACAGTATTACCCTACAGATATACAGTATTACCCTCCAGATATACAGTATTATACAGTATTACCCTACAGATATACAGTATTACCCTCCAGATATACAGTATTATACAGTATTACCCTCCAGATATATAGTATTACCCTCCAGATATACAGTATTACCCTCCAGTATTACCCTCCAGATATACAGTATTACCCTCCAGTATTACCCTCCAGATATACAGTATTACCCTCCAGATATACAGTATTACCCTCCACATATATAGTATTATACAGTATTACCCTCCAGATATATAGTATTACCCTCCAGATATACAGTATTACCCTCCAGATATACAGTATTACCCTCCAGATATACAGTATTACCCTCCAGATATACAGTATTACCCTCCAGATATACAGTATTACCCTCCAGATATACAGTATTACCCTCCAGATATACAGTATTACCCTCCAGATATACAGTATTACCCTCCAGATATACAGTATTACCCTCCAGATATACAGTATTACCCTCCAGATATACAGTATTACCCTCCAGATATACAGTATTACCCTCCAGATATACAGTATTACCCTCCAGATATACAGTATTACCCTCCAGATATACAGTATTACAGTATTCCTCCAGATATACAGTATTACCCTCCAGATATACAGTATTACCCTCCAGATATACAGTATTACCCTCCAGATATACAGTATTACCCTCCAGATATACAGTATTACCCTCCAGATATACAGTATTACCCTCCAGATATACAGTATTACCCTCCAGATATACAGTATTACCCTCCAGATATACAGTATTACCCTCCAGATATACAGTATTACCCTCCAGATATACAGTATTACCCTCCTGATATACAGTATTACCCTCCAGATATACAGTATTACCCTCCAGATATACAGTATTACCCTCCAGTATTACCCTCCAGATATACAGTATTACCCTCCTGATATACAGTATTACCCTCCAGATATACAGTATTACCCTCCACATATATAGTATTATACAGTATTACCCTCCAGATATATAGTATTACCCTCCAGATATACAGTATTACCCTCCAGATATTACCCTCCAGTATTACCCTCCAGATATACAGTATTACCCTCCAGATATACAGTATTACCCTCCAGATATACAGTATTACCCTCCAGATATACAGTATTACCCTCCAGATATACAGTATTACCCTCCAGATATACAGTATTACCCTCCAGATATACAGTATTACCCTCCAGATATACAGTATTACCCTCCAGATATATATTACCCTCCAGATATACAGTATTACCCTCCAGATATACAGTATTACCCTCCAGATATACAGTATTACCCTCCAGATATACAGTATTACCCTCCAGATATACAGTATTACCCTCCAGATATACAGTATTACCCTCCAGTATTACCCTCCAGATATACAGTATTACCCTCCAGTATTACCCTCCAGTATTACCCTCCAGATATACAGTATTACCCTCCAGTATTACCCTCCAGATATATAGTATTACCCTCCAGATATATAGTATTACCCTCCAGATATACAGTATTACCCTCCAGATATACAGTATTACCCTCCAGATATACAGTATTACCCTCCAGATATACAGTATTACCCTCCAGATATACAGTATTACCCTCCAGATATACAGTATTACCCTCCAGATATACAGTATTACCCTCCAGTATTACCCTCCAGATATACAGTATTACCCTCCAGATATACAGTATTACCCTCCAGATATACAGTATTACCCTCCAGATATACAGTATTACCCTCCAGTATTACCCTCCAGATATACAGTATTACCCTCCAGATATATAGTATTACCCTCCAGATATACAGTATTACCCTCCAGATATATAGTATTACCCTCCAGATATACAGTATTACCCTCCAGATATACAGTATTTCCAGATATACAGTACCCTCCAGATATACAGTATTACCCTCCAGATATACAGTATTACCCTCCAGTATTACCCTCCAGATATACAGTATTACCCTCCAGATATACAGTATTACCCTCCAGATATACAGTATTACCCTCCAGATATACAGTATTACCCTCCAGATATATAGTATTACCCTCCAGATATACAGTATTACCCTCCCGCTGGGTGAGACGGTAGACCCATGTACTGTGTGTGTACTGCGCTGCACAGTACACTAGTAATTACAGTATTACCCTACAGATATACAGTATTACCCTCCAGTATTACCCTCCTGATATACAGTATTACAGATACCTCCCGCTGGGTGAGACGGTAGACCCATGTACTGTGTGTGTACTGCGCTGCACAGTACACTAGTAATTAAGGTGTATAAATATCCATTATGATATATAGTATTATACAGTATTACCCTCCAGATATACAGTATTACCCTCCAGATATACAGTATTACCCTCCAGATATACAGTATTACCCTCCTGATATACAGTATTACCCTCCTGATATACAGTATTACCCTCCAGTATTACCCTCCTGATATACAGTATTACCCTCCAGATATACAGTATTACCCAGTATTCCTCCTGATATACAGTATTACCCTCCTGATATACAGTATTACCCTCCAGTATTACCCTCCTGATATACAGTATTACCCTCCTGATATACAGTATTACCCTCCAGTATTACCCTCCTGATATACAGTATTACCCTCCAGATATACAGTATTACCCTCCAGTATTACCCTCCAGATATACAGTATTACCCTCCAGATATACAGTATTACCCTCCCGCTGGGTGAGACGGTAGACCCATGTACTGTGTGTGTACTGCGCTGCACAGTACACTAGTAATTAAGGTGTATAAATATCCATTATGAATTGAATGTTAATTGTCCTCTGTAACATCTTGAAATACAGGGCTCTGGGTTTAATGAAAGAGCAGCAGCTATGTGATTGTTACCTGCAGGGACTTCTCTCTCTTCCCTCTGTCCTCCTTCTAATCAGTCTCTCTTCCCTCTGTCCTCGCTCTAATCCGTCTCTCTTCTCTCTGTCCTCGCTCTAATCCGTCTCTCTTCCCTCTGTCCTCCTTCTAATCAGTCTCTCTTCCCTCTGTCCTCGCTCTAATCCGTCTCTCTTCCCTCTGTCCTCGCTCTAATCCGTCTCTCTTCCCTCTGTCCTCGCTCTAATCCGTCTCTCTTCCCTCTGTCCTCGCTCTAATCCGTCTCTCTTCCCTCTGTCCTCGCTCTAATCCGTCTCTCTACTCCCTCTGTCCTCGCTCTAATCCGTCTCTCTTCTCTCTGTCGTCGCTCTAATCCGTCTCTCTACTCTCTGTCCTCGCTCTAATCCGTCTCTCTACCCTCTGTCCTCGCTCTAATCCGTCTCTCTCCCCTCTGTCCTCGCTCTAATCCGTCTCTCTCCCCTCTGTCCTCGCTCTAATCCGTCTCTCTTCCCTCTGTCCCCCTCTGTCCTCGCTCTAATCCGTCTCTCTCCCCTCTGTCCTCGCTCTAATCCGTCTCTCTTCCCTCTGTCCTCGCTCTAATCCGTCTCTCTACTCTCTGTCCTCGCTCTAATCAGTCTCTCTACTCTCTGTCCTCGCTCTAATCCGTCTCTCTTCCTCTTCCTCCCTCTGTCTCTTCTCTGTCTCGCTCTAATCCGTCTCTCTTCTACTCTCTGTCCTCGCTCTAATCGTCTCTCTCTCTCTTCCCTCTGTCCTCGCTCTAATCCGTCTCTCTGTCCCTCTGTCTCGCTCGCTCTAATCCGTCTGCCTCTTCCCTCTTCCTCTGTCTCTCTTCTAATCCGCCTCCCTCTGTCCTCGCTCTAATCAGTCTCTCTTCCCTCTGTCCTCGCTCTAATCGTCTCTCTTCCCTCTGTCCTCTTCCCTCTGTCGCTCTAATCGTCTCTCTTCCCTCTGTCCTCGCTCTAATCCGTCTCTACCCCTCTGTCCTCGCTCTAATCCGTCTCTCTCTGTCCCGCTCTAATCCTCTCTTCCCTCTGTCCCTCGCTCTAATCCGTCTCTCTTCTCTGTCCTCGCTCTAATCCTCTCTCCCTCTGTCCTCGCTCTAATCCGTCTCTCTCTGTCCTCGCTCTAATCCTCTCTTCCTCTGTCCTCGCTCTAATCCTCTCTCTCTGTCCTCGCCTAATCCGTCTCTTCCTCTGTCCTCGCTCTAATCAGTCTTCTCTGTCCTCCTCCGTCTCTCTGTCCTCGCTCTAATCCGTCTTCTCTGTCCGCTCTAATCTCTCTGTCCTCGCTCTAATCCGTCTCTCTGTCCTCGCTCTAATCCGTCTCTCTGTCCTCGCTCTAATCCGTCTCTCTGTCCTCGCTCTAATCCGTCTCTCTGTCCTCGCTCTAATCCGTCTCTCTGTCCTCGCTCTAATCCGTCTCTCTGTTCTCGCTCTAATCCGTCTCTCTGTCCTCGCTCTAATCCGTCTCTGTCCTCGCTCTAATCAGTCTCTTCCCTCTGTCCTCGCTCTAATCCGTCTCTCTTCCCTCTGTCCTCGCTCTAATCCGTCTCTCTTCCCTCTGTCCTCGCTCTAATCTGTCTCTCTTCCCTCTCTGTCCTGAAATGAACAGTAAACATTACACAGAATTTCCAAAAGTTCTCAATAGCAAGGCTATGCTCACTGAGTCTGTACATAGTCAAAGCTTTCCTTAAATTTGGGTCAATCACAGTGGTCAGGTATTCTGCCACTGTGTACTCTCTGTTTAGGGCCAAATAACATTGTAGTTTGCTCTGTTTTTTGGTTAATTCATTCCAATGTGTCAAGTAATTATCTAATTATTTTCTCATGATTTGATTGGGTCTAGTTGTGCTGTTGTCCTGGGGCTCTGTGGGGTCTGTTTGTGTTTGTGAACAGAGCACCAGGACCAGCTTGCTTAGGGGACTCTTCTCCAGGTTCATCTCTCTGTAGGTGATGCCTTTGTTATGGAAGGTTTGGGAATCGCTTCCTTTTAGGTCGTTGTAGAATTTAACGTCTCTTTGTTTGGATTGTGATAATTAGCGCGTATCAGACTAATTCTGCTCTGCATGCATTATTTGGTGTTCTACGTTGTACACGGAGGATATTTTAGCAGAATTCTACATGCAGAGTCTAAATTTGGTGTTTGTCCCATTTTGTGAATTCTTGCTTGGTGAGCGGACCCTTTTGATGGCATAGAAGGCCCTTCTTGCCTTGTCTCTCTCAGCTCGTTCACAACTTTCTGGAACTTACCTGTGGTGCTGATGTTTCGGCCAAGGTATGTATCGTTTTTTGTGTGCTCTAGGGCAACGGTGTCTAGATGGAATTTGTATTTGTGGTCCTGGCAACTGATTCCTTTTTTGGAACACCATTATTTTGGTCTTACTGAGATTCACTGTCAGGGCCCAGGTCTGACAGAATCTGTGCATAAGATCTAGGTGCTGCTGTAGGCCCTCCTTGGTTGGTGACAGAAGCACCAGGAAACAGTAGACATTTGACTTCAGAATCTAGTAGGTTGAGGCCGGCTGCTGCAGACTGTTGTAGTGCCTTGCCTATATATATATATATATTGAAGAGGTTGGGGCTTAAGCTGCTTCCCTGTCTCACCCCACGGCCCTGTGGGAAGATTTGTGTTTTCTGGGACGATTTTAACCGCTTGTTTGTGTACATGGATTTTATAATGTTGTATGTTTTACCCTCAACACCACTTTCCATCAATTTGTATAGCAGACCATCATCATGTCAAATTGAGTCGAAGGCTTTTTTTGAAATCAACAAAGAGTGAGAAGACTTTGCCTTTGTTTTGGTTTGTGTGTCTATTAGGGTGTGCAGGGTGAATTGTCTGTTGTACGATAATTTGGTAAAAAGCCAGTTTGACATTTGCTCAGTACATTGCTTTCGCTGAGGAAATGTACGAGTCTGCTGTTAATGATAACGCAGAGGATTTTCCCAAGGTTGCTGTTGACGCATATCCCACGGTAGTTATTGGGGTCAAATTTGTCTCCACTTTTGTGGATTGGGGTGATCAGTCCTTGGTTCCAAATATTGGGGAAGATGCCAGAGCTGAGGATGTCGTCAGACAACGAATTCCAATTGTCTGAATATAAACTCTGTATAATTTGTCATTTCATTGAGGATATGATTAAGGATGATGTTAATGAGTATAAGTTTAGCCAATTGGAATTTGTTGTCTGTATATTTAATCATTTCATTAAGGATACCATCATCACCACAGGCCTTTTTGGGTTGGAGGGTTTGTATTTTGTCCTGTAGTTCATTCAAGGTAATTGGAGAATCCAGTGGGTTCTGGTCTTTAATAGTTGATTCTAAGGTAATTGGAGAATCCAGTGGGTTCTGGTCTTTAATAGTTGATTCTAAGGTAATTGGAGAATCCAGTGGGTTCTGGTCTTTAATAGTTGATTCTAAGGTAATTGGAGAATCCAGTGGGTTCCGGTCTTTAATAGTTGATTCTAAGGTAATTGGAGAATCCAGTGGGTTCTGGTCTTTAATAGTTGATTCTAAGGTAATTGGAGAATCCAGTGGGTTCCGGTCTTTAATAGTTGATTCTAAGGTAATTGGAGAATCCAGTGGGTTCCGGTCTTTAATAGTTGATTCTAAGGTAATTGGAGAAAACAGTGGGTTCTGGTCTTTAATAGTTGATTCTAAGGTAATTGGAGAATCCAGTGGGTTCCGGTCTTTAATAGTTGATTCTAAGGTAATTGGAGAATCCAGTGGGTTCTGGTCTTTAATAGTTGATTCTAAGGTAATTGGAGAATCCAGTGGGTTCTGGTCTTTAATAGTTGATTCTAAGGTAATTGGAGAATCCAGTGGGTTCTGGTCTTTAATAGTTGATTCTAAGGTAATTGGAGAATCCAGTGGGTTCCGGTCTTTAATAGTTGATTCTAAGGTAATTGGAGAATCCAGTGGGTTCCGGTCTTTAATAGTTGATTCTAAGGTTCGTATTTTGATCATGTTTTTCTCTCGCTCCTCCCTCTCGATTTCCCTCTCAGCCGGGGCTCTGCAGTGGCTCACTGGCCAGCACACACCCCTCGCAACGCACAACGGCAACCGCAAACACACACACACACACATTCCAGGAGGAGAGGAGTGGCTGCAGCTCTGGTCTGTGTTTGGAAGAAGAGAGGGGTGGGTTGTGTAACATCCTTATGATGACACTGACACAGTTCTAGCAGGGAGGAGAGAGGGGGAAGGAGAGAGAGGGTGAAGGAGAGAGTGGGAGGGAGAGAGGGGGAAGGAGAGAGAGGGTGAAGGAGAGAGGGTGAAGGAGAGAGGGTGAAGGAGAGAGGGTGAAGGAGAGAGGGTGAAGGAGTGAGGGTGAAGGAGTGAGGGTGAAGGAGTGAGGGTGAAGGAGTGAGGGTGAAGGAGAGAGGGTGAAGGAGAGAGGGTGAAGGAGAGAGGGTGAAGGAGAGAGGGGGAAGGAGAGGGGGAAGGAGAGAGGGGGAAGGAGAGAGGGGAAGGAGAGAGGGGGGAGGAGAGAGAGGGTGAAGGGGAGAGGGAGAAGGGAGAGGGAGAGAGGGGGAAGGAGAGAGGGTGAAGGAGAGAGGGTGAAGAGAGAGAGGGTGAAGGAGAGAGGGGAAGGAGAGAGGGGGGGGGTGATTTCTCTGCTGTTTGTTCTCCTCTCTCTCTGCTGATGAGAAGGAATAATACTCCTCCACTGTACAGAAAGACACAGAGCCCCGGGGAGAGAGAGAGAGACCCAGAGAGAGAGAGAGAGACCCAGAGAGAGAGAGAGAGACCCAGAGAGAGAGAGAGAGACCCAGAGAGAGAGGGAGACCCAGAGAGACCCAGAGAGAGAGAGAGAGAGGGAAGAGAGAGAGAGAGACCCAGAGAGAGAGAGAGACCCAGAGAGAGAGAGAGACTGTACAGAAAGACACAGAGCCCAGAGAGAGAGAGAGACCCAGAGAGAGAGAGAGACCCAGAGAGAGAGAGAGAGAGACCCAGAGAGAGAGAGAGAGAGAGACCCAGAGAGAGAGAGACCCAGAGAGAGAGAGACCCAAAGAGAGAGAGAGAGACCCAAAGAGAGAGAGAGAGACCCAAAGAGAGAGAGAGAGACCCAAAGAGAGAGAGAGAGACCCAAAGAGAGAGAGAGAGACCCAGAGAGAGAGAGAGACCCAGAGAGAGAGAGAGACCCAGAGAGAGAGAGAGACCCAGAGAGACCCAGAGAGACCCAGAGAGAGAGAGAGACCCAGAGAGAGAGAGAGACCCAGAGAGAGAGAGAGACCCAGAGAGAGAGAGAGACCCAGAGAGAGAGAGAGACCCAGAGAGAGAGAGAGAGCCAGAGAGAGAGAGAGACCCAGACCCAGAGAGAGAGAGAGAGACCCAGAGAGAGAGAGCGAGACCCAGAGAGAGAGAGAGCGAGACCCAGAGAGAGAGAGAGAGCGAGACCCAGAGAGAGAGAGAGAGCGAGACCCAGAGAGAGAGAGAGAGAGAGAGACCCAGAGAGAGAGAGACCCAGAGAGAGAGACCCAGCGAGAAAGAGAGAGAGACCCAGAGAGAGAGAGAGACCCAGAGAGAGAGAGAGATAGTTTATTTCATTTTTGTATATTATCTATTTCACTTGCTTTGGCAATGTAAGCACATGTCTCCCACGCCAATAAAGCCCTTAAATTGAAAGCTCGAGGGAGGGAGAGAAAGGGGAGCAAGCCGAACAGGGGAACGAGTCAGTCTGTCTCTCTTTTCTCACTCTGCATCAGTTATCCTTTTTGTCAGGCACTTAAAATATCTGCCGTGTGGCCGAGCAGGAGGACCGTCTCTCTCTCTACAGCCTGACCTCAGGACCAAACATTGGACTCAGAGAAACACGCCTTTTCTCTGTCTGTTCTGTAAAGCAGGTTTATGGACTGGATCCTCCTGTGTTCTGTAAAGCAGGTTTATGGACTGGATCCTCCTGTGTTCTGTAAAGCTAGTTTATGGACTGGATCCTCCTGTGTTCTCTAAAGCAGGTTTATGGACTGGATCCTCCTGTGTTCTGTAAAGCTAGTTTATGGACTGGATCCTCCTGTGTTCTCTAAAGCAGGTTTATGGACTGGATCCTCCTGTGTTCTGTAAAGCTAGTTTATGGACTGGATCCTCCTGTATTCTCTAAAGCAGGTTTATGGACTGGATCCTCCTGTGTTCTGTAAAGCTACAGCAGTGTGTTGTGTAAAGCTACAGCAGTGTGTTGTGTAAAGCTACAGCAGTGTGTTGTGTAAAGCTACAGCAGTAAAGCTACAGCAGTGTGTTGTGTAAAGCTACAGCAGTGTGTTGTGTAAAGCTACAGCAGTGTGTTGTGTAAAGCTACAGCAGTGTGTTGTGTAAAGCTACAGCAGTGTGTTGTGTAAAGCTACAGCAGTGTGTTGTGTAAAGCTACAGCAGTGTGTTGTGTAAAGCTACAGCAGTGTGTTGTGTAAAGCTACAGCAGTGTGTAAAGCTACAGCAGTGTGTTGTGTAAAGCTACAGCAGTGTGTTGTGTAAAGCTACAGCAGTGTGTTGTGTAAAGCTACAGCAGTTAAAGCTACAGCAGTTAAAGCTACAGCAGTGTGTTGTGTAAAGCTACAGCAGTGTGTTCTCTAAAGCTACAGCAGTGTGTTGTGTAAAGCTACAGCAGTGTGTTGTGTAAAGCTACAGCAGTGTGTTGTGTAAAGCTACAGCAGTGTGTGTAAAGCTACAGCAGTGTGTGTTCTGTAAAGCTACAGCAGTGTGTTCTCTACAGCAGTGTGTTCTGTAAAGCTACAGCAGTGTGTTGTGTAAAGCTACAGCAGTGTGTTGTGCTACAGCAGTGTGCTACAGCAGTGTGTTGTGTAAAGCTACAGCAGTGTGTTGTGTAAAGCTACAGCAGTGTGTTGTGTAAAGCTACAGCAGTGTGTTGTGTAAAGCTACAGCAGTGTGTTGTGTAAAGCTACAGCAGTGTGTTGTCTAAAGCTACAGCAGTGTGTTGTGTAAAGCTACAGCAGTGTGTTGTGTAAAGCTACAGCAGTGTGTTCTGTAAAGCTACAGCAGTGTGTTCTGTAAAGCTACAGCAGTGTGTTCTGTAAAGCTACAGCAGTGTGTTCTCTAAAGCTACAGCAGTGTGTTGTGTAAAGCTACAGCAGTGTGTTGTGTAAAGCTACAGCAGTGTGTTGTGTAAAGCTACAGCAGTGTGTTGTGTAAAGCTACAGCAGTGTGTTGTGTAAAGCTACAGCAGTGTGTTGTGTAAAGCTACAGCAGTGTGTTCTCTAAAGCTACAGCAGTGTGTTGTGTAAAGCTACAGCAGTGTGTTGTGTAAAGCTACAGCAGTGTGTTGTGTAAAGCTACAGCAGTGTGTTGTGTAAAGCTACAGCAGTGTGTTGTGTAAAGCTACAGCAGTGTGTTGTGTAAAGCTACAGCAGTGTGTTGTGTAAAGCTACAGCAGTGTGTTGTGTAAAGCTACAGCAGTGTGTTGTGTAAAGCTACAGCAGTGTGTTGTGTAAAGTGTGTTGTGTAAAGAATAAGCTACAGCAGTGTGTTGTGTAAAGCTACAGCAGTGTGTTGTGTAAAGCTACAGCAGTGTGTTGTGTAAAGCTACAGCAGTGTGTTGTGTAAAGCTACAGCAGTGTGTTGTGTAAAGCTACAGCAGTGTGTTGTGTAAAGCTACAGCAGTGTGTTGTGTAAAGCTACAGCAGTGTGTTGTGTAAAGCTACAGCAGTGTGTTGTGTGCTACAGCAGTGTGTTGTGTAAAGCTACAGCAGTGTGTTGTGTAAAGCTACAGCAGTGTGTTGTGTAAAGCTACAGCAGTGTGTTGTGTAAAGCTACAGCAGTGTGTTGTGTAAAGCTACAGCAGTGTGTTGTGTAAAGCTACAGCAGTGTGTTGTGTAAAGCTACAGCAGTGTGTTGTGTAAAGCTACAGCAGTGTGTTGTGTAAAGCTACAGCAGTGTGTTGTGTAAAGCTACAGCAGTGTGTTGTGTAAAGCTACAGCAGTGTGTTGTGTAAAGCTACAGCAGTGTGTTGTGTAAAGCTACAGCAGTGTGTTGTGTAAAGCTACAGCAGTGTGTTCTCTAAAGCTACAGCAGTGTGTTCTCCCCAGGGGAGAGGTAAACAGCTTTATTTCCATGCAGGTCATGTAACTGTCGTCTTTGTGTTCTGGTGTACCGTGTTTAGTAAAATAACCTCTACCTTTTACGAGTTCTGACTCTAGCCAGGGCAAAGATATTGTGTGTTATAGCTTGTTTCCAACATTAGGGCTGAAGTTGAATCTGCTTTGTGTTTTGTTTCCTTGGCCCCCGACACTAACGAGTATCTCAGTACTGGTGTTGTCCTGCCACTACTAGCCTGGCTATTGTGATTGGTTGGTTTGTCTCCCGGTGTTGTCCTGCCACTACTAGCCTGGCTATTGTGATTGGTTGGTTTGCCTCCCGGTGTTGTCCTGCCACTACTAGCCTGGCTATTGTGATTGGTTGGTTTGCCTCCCGTTGTTGGAATATAGAGCTGCTCACTGACAGCTTGGCTGGTCATGTAGAGGACTGGAATCTAGAGCTGCTCACTGACAGCTTGGCTAGTCATGTAGAGGACTGGAATATAGAGCTGCTCACTGACAGCTTGGCTGGTCATGTAGAGGACTGGAATATAGAGCTACTCACTGACAGCTTGGCTGGTCATGTAGAGGACTGGAATATAGAGCTACTCACTGACAGCTTGGCTGGTCATGTAGAGGACTGGAATATAGAGCTACTCACTGACAGCTTGGCTGGTCATGTAGAGGACTGGAATATAGAGCTACTCACTGACAGCTTGGCTAGTCATGTAGAGGACTGGAATATAGAGCTGCTCACTGACAGCTTGGCTGGTCATGTAGAGGACTGGAATATAGAGCTGCACACTGACAGCTTGGCTGGTCATGTAGAGGACTGGAATATAGAGCTTGTGTGTGTCTGTGTGCTGTAGGGAGAGACTGATTGTGTGTGTCTGTGTGCTGTAGGGAGAGACTGGTTGTGTGTGTCTGTGTGCTGTAGGGAGAGACTGATTGTGTGTGTCTGTGTGCTGTAGGGAGAGACTGATTGTGTGTCTGTGTGCTGTAGGGAGAGACTGATTGTGTGTGTATGTGTGCTGTAGGGAGAGACTGATTGTGTGCTGTAGGGAGAGACTGGTTGTGTGTGTCTATGTGCTGTAGGGAGAGACTGATTGTGTGTGTCTGTGTGCTGTAGGGAGAGACTGATTGTGTGTGTCTGTGTGCTGTAGGGAGAGACTGATTGTGTGTGTCTATGTGCTGTAGGGAGAGACTGATTGTGTGCTGTAGGGAGAGACTGATTGTGTGTGTCTGTGTGCTGTAGGGAGAGACTGATTGTGTTCTATAGGGAGAGACTGATTGTGTGTGTGCTGTAGGGAGAGACTGATTGTGTGTGTCTGTGTGCTGTAGGGAGAGACTGATTGTGTGCTGTAGGGAGAGACTGATTGTGTGTGTCTATGTGCTGTAGGGAGAGACTGATTGTGTGTGTCTGTGTGCTGTAGGGAGAGACTGATTGTGTGTGTCTGTGTGCTGTAGGGAGAGACTGCTGTAGGGAGAGATTGTGTGTGTCTGTGTGCTGTAGGGAGAGACTGATTGTGTGTCTGTGTGCTGTAGGGAGAGACTGATTGTGTTCTATAGGGAGAGACTGATTGTGTTCTATAGGGAGAGACTGATTGTGTGTGTGCTGTAGGGAGAGACTGATTGTGTGTGTCTGTGTGCTGTAGGGAGAGACTGATTGTGTGTGTCTGTGTGCTGTAGGGAGAGACTGATTGTGTGTGTCTGTGTGCTGTAGGGAGAGACTGATTGTGTGTGTCTGTGTGCTGTAGGGAGAGACTGGTTGTGTGTGTCTGTGTGCTGTAGGGAGAGACTGATTGTGTGTGTCTGTGTGCTGTAGGGAGAGACTGATTGTGTGTGTCTGTGTGCTGTAGGGAGAGACTGATTGTGTGCTGTAGGGAGAGACTGATTGTGTGTGTCTGTGTGCTGTAGGGAGAGACTGGTTGTGTGTGTCTGTGTGCTGTAGGGAGAGACTGATTGTGTGTGTCTGTGTGCTGTAGGGAGAGACTGATTGTGTGTGTCTGTGTTCCACTGTGACCTTCATCAGATAGCAGCGTTCTGTTCCCCCCCCGGCTGTCGGAACCTTTCACAGGATGATGAAGCTTCGACACACACACACACACACACACACACACACACACACACACACACACACACACACACTACGTAGCTCTGCATGAGCTGCAGCCCACTCCTTTGTTTTCCAGTGCACTCAGCCTTATCAAATATTTACTGTTGAGTTATGGCTGCTACCCGCTCTGCAAGGTAACGGACAGGGAAGGCTGATGTTTTGGGCTGCTACCCGCTCTGCAAGGGAATGGACAGGGAAGGCTGATGTTTAGGGCTGCTACCCGCTCTGCAAGGTAACGGACAGGGAAGGCTGATGTTTAGGGCTGCTACCCGCTCTGCAAGGTAACAGACAGGGAAGGGGAAGGCTGATGTTTAGGGCTGCTACCCGCTCTGCAAGGTAACGGACAGGGAAGGCTGATGTTTAGGGCTGCTACCCGCTCTGCAAGGTAACAGACAGGGAAGGGGAAGGCCGATGTTTAGGGCTGCTACCCGCTCTGCAAGATAACGGACAGGGAAGGCCGATGTTTAGGGCTGCTACCCGCTCTGCAAGGTAACGGACAGGGAAGGCCGATGTTTAGGGCTGCTACCCGCTCTGCAATGTAACAGACAGGGAAGGCCGATGTTTAGGGCTGCTACCCGCTCTGCAAGGTAACGGACAGGGAAGGCTGATGTTTAGGGCTGCTACCCGCTCTGCAAGGTAACGGACAGGGAAGGCCGATGTTTAGGGCTGCTACCCGCTCTGCAAGGTAACGGACAGGGAAGGCTGATGTTTAGGGCTGCTACCCGCTCTGCAAGGTAACGGACAGGGAAGGCCGATGTTTAGGGCTGCTACCCGCTCTGCAAGGTAACGGACAGGGAAGGCCGATGTTTAGGGCTGCTACCCGCTCTGCAAGGTAACAGACAGGGAAGGCCGATGTTTAGGGCTGCTACCCGCTCTGCAAGGTAACAGACAGGGAAGGGGAAGGCTGATGTTTAGGGCTGCTACCCGCTCCGCAAGGTAACGGACAGGGAAGGCCGATGTTTAGGGCTGCTACCCGCTCTGCAAGGTAACAGACAGGGAAGGGGAAGGCTGATGTTTAGGGTTGCTACCCGCTCTGCAAGGTAACGGACAGGGAAGGCCGATGTTTAGGGCTGCTACCCGCTCTGCAAGGTAACGGACAGGGAAGGCCGATGTTTAGGGCTGCTACCCGCTCTGCAAGGTAACGGACAGGGAAGGCTGATGTTTAGGGCTGCTACCCGCTCTGCAAGGTAACGGACAGGGAAGGCTGATGTTTAGGGCTGCTACCCGCTCTGCAAGGTAACAGACAGGGAAGGGGAAGGCTGATGTTTAGGGCTGCTACCCGCTCTGCAAGGTAACAGACAGGGAAGGGGAAGGCTGATGTTTAGAGTGTCCCTCCCTGTCAGGTAATAACATGGCTATATACAGGGAGTACCTGGTAATAACATGGTTATATACAGGGAGTACCTGGTAATAACATGGCTATAATCAGGAAGTACCTGGTAATAACATGGTTATATACAGGAAGTACCTGGTAATAACATGGCTATATACAGGAAGTACCTGGTAATAACATGGTTATATACAGGAAGTACCAGGTACATGGTTATATACAGGAAGTACCTGGTAATAACATGGTTATACACAGGGAGTACCTGGTAATAACATGGTTATACACAGGGAGTACCTGGTAATAACATGGCTATATACAGGAAGTACCTGGTAATAACATGGCTATATACAGGAAGTACCTGGTAATAACATGGCTATAATCAGGAAGTACCTGGTAATAACATGGCTATAATCAGGAAGTACCTGGTAATAACATGGCTATAATCAGGAAGTACCTGGTAATAACATGGCTATATACAGGAAGTACCTGGTAATAACATGGCTATAATCAGGAAGTACCAGGTAATAACATGGCTATATACAGGAAGTACCTGGTAATAACATGGCTATAATCAGGAAGTACCAGGTAATAACATGGCTATATACAGGAAGTACCTGGTAATAACATGGCTATATACAGGAAGTACCTGGTAATAACATGGCTATATACAGGAAGTACCTGGTAATAACATGGCTATATACAGGAAGTACCTGGTAATAACATGGCTATATACAGGAAGTACCTGGTAATAACATGGCTATAATCAGGAAGTACCTGGTAATAACATGGTTATATACAGGAAGTACCTGGTAATAACATGGTTATATACAGGAAGTACCTGGTAATAACATGGTTATATACAGGAAGTACCTGGTAATAACATGGCTATATATAGGAAGTACCTGGTAATAACATGGCTATATACAGGAAGTACCTGGTAATAACATGGCTATATACAGGAAGTACCTGGTAATAACATGGCTATATACAGGAAGTACCTGGTAATAACATGGTTATAATCAGGAAGTAACTGGTAATAACATGGCTATAATCAGGAAGTAACTGGTAATAACATGGCTATAATCAGGAAGTACCTGGTAATAACATGGCTATATACAGGAAGTACCTGGTAATAACATGGTTATATACAGGAAGTACCTGGTAATAACATGGCTATATATAGGAAGTACCTGGTAATAACATGGCTATATACAGGAAGTACCTGGTAATAACATGGCTATATACAGGAAGTACCTGGTAATAACATGGCTATATACAGGAAGTACCTGGTAATAACATGGTTATAATCAGGAAGTAACTGGTAATAACATGGCTATAATCAGGAAGTAACTGGTAATAGCATGGCTATAATCAGGAAGTACCTGGTAATAGCATGGCTATATATAGGAAGTACCTGGTAATAACATGGCTATATACAGGAAGTACCAGGTAACAACATGGCTATATACAGGAAGTACCTGGTAATAACATGGTTATATACATGGAGTAGTAATAACATGGCTATATACAGGAAGTACCTGGTAATAACATGGTTATACACAGGGAGTAGTAATAACATGGCTATATATAGGAAGTACCTGGTAATAACATTGTTATATACAGGAAGTACCTGGTAATAACATGGCTATATACAGGAAGTACCTGGTAATAACATGGCTATATACAGGAAGTACCTGGTAATAACATGGCTATATACAGGAAGTACCAGGTAATAACATGGTTATATACAGGAAGTACCTGGTAATAACATGGTTATATATAGGGAGTACCTGGTAATAACATGGCTATATACAGGGAGTACCTGGTAATAACATGGCTATATACAGGAAGTACCTGGTAATAACATGGCTATATACAGGAAGTACCAGGTAATAACATGGCTATAGACATGAAGTACCTGGTAATAACATGGCTATATACAGGAAGTACCTGGTAATAACATGGCTATATACAGGAAGTACCTGGTAATAACATGGCTATATACAGGAAGTACCTGGTAATAACATGGTTATATACAGGAAGTACCTGGTAATAACATGGCTATATACAGGAAGTACCTGGAAATAACATGGTTATTGGTTGGTTCCGGTACCGCAGGGTCCTGTTGCACCATCGGTACCGCTTGCCATGTGGTCGCACAGAGACTTGGGTGGGTGGAGTCTGTGTGTGGGTGGGTGGAGTCTGTGTGTGGGTGGGTGGAGTCTGTGTGTGGGTGGGTGGAGTCTGTGTGTGGGTGGGTGGAGTCTGTGTGTGGGTGGGTGGAGTCTGTGTGTGGGTGGGTGGAGTCTGTGTGGGTGGGTGGGTGGAGTCTGTGGGTGGGTGGGTGAGTGGAGTCTGTTTGTGGGTGGGTGGAGTCTGTGGGTGGGTAGGTGGCTGTAGTCTGTGTGGGTGGGTGGCTGTAGTCTGTGTGGGTGGGTGGCTGTAGTCTGTGTGGGTGGGTGGCTGGAGTCTGTGTGGGTGGGTGGCTGGAGTCTGTGTGGGTGGTGGCTGGAGTCTGTGTGGGTGGGTGGCTGGAGTCTGTGTGGGTGGTGGCTGGAGTCTGTGTGGGTGGGTGGCTGTACTCTGTGTGGGTGGGTGGCTGTAGCCTGTGTGGGTGGGTGGCTGTAGCCTGTCTGTGTGGGTGGGTGGCTGGAGTCTGTGTGGGTGGGTGGCTGTAGTCTGTCTGTGTGGGTGGGTGGCTGTAGTCTGTGTGGGGGGCTGTAGTCTGTGGGTGGAGTCTGTGTACGTGGGCCACTGTGTGTCTTATTACAGGATGGGGAGAAACGGTCATTTGACGGTCAACGTCTAATTTCCTTTCATTTGAAACATGTTTGCTCTGGTCTGAGTCGAACAATACAGCCTTTATGAGAAAGGCATGTTTGGGAGAGAGACTGCAGATTGAGGAACCAGAGGGAACTGACACACACTGTATCCTGTTTTACCAAGAGGGAACTGACACACGCTGTATCCCGTTTTACCAAGAGGGAACTGACACACACTGTATCCTGTTTTACCAAGAGGGAACTGACACACGCTGTATCCTGTTTTACCAAGAGGGAACTGACACACGCTGTATCCTGTTTTACCAAGAG
>NW_027040176.1:121269-132321 GCF_034236695.1 Oncorhynchus nerka
TGTCTCGCTCGCTCTCTCGCTCTCTCGCTCTTTCACGCTCTCTCTCTCGCTTGCTCTCGCTTCGCTTTCTCGCTTTCGCTCTCGCTCTCTCGCTCTCGCTTCTCTCTCTCGCTTTCTCTGGCTGTGTCTCGCTTTCTCTCGCTCTCTTCTTCGCTTTCTTTCGCTCTCTCTCGCTCTTCTCTCTCGCTCTTTCTCGCTCTTTCTCGCTCTTCTTCGCTCTCTTCTGGCTTTCTCGCTTTCTCTCTCGCTCTCTTCGCTCTCTCTCTCTCTCTCGCTCTCTCGCTCTCTCTCGCTCTCTCTCGCTTTCTTCTCTTCTCTCTCTCGCTCTCTCTCGCTTCTCTCTCGCTTCTCTCTCGCTCTCTCTCTCGCTCTCTCGCTCTCTCGCTCTCTCTCTCTCGCTCTCTCTGGCTGTGTCTCGCTCTCTCTCTCTCGCTCTCTCTCTCGCTCTCTCTGGCTGTGTCTCTCTGTCGCGCTCTCTCTGGCTGTGTCTCTCTGTCTGGCTCTCTCTGTCTCTGTCTGTGTGAGTTTCTATATTTATCTGCCCTAGGACAGTCAGATGGAGCTCCTGCCTGCAGTGCAGTGTACCACAGGGTTGGTTGGACAGCAGCTGTAGCCTCGTTTCAACTCCGATTAGGCACTGTTGACACACAACCTTGGCTGTCTAACAAATGGCACCCTATTCCCTATGTAGTGCACTACATGGCACCCTACTCCCTGTGTAGTGCACTACATGGCACACTATTCCCTGTGTAGTGCACTACATGGCACCCTATTCCCTGTGTAGTGCACTACATGGCACCCTACTCCCTATGTAGTGCACTACATGGCACCCTACTCCCTGTGTAGTGCACTACATGGCACCCTACTCCCTGTGTAGTGCACTACATGGCACACTATTCCCTGTGTAGTGCACTACATGGCACACTATTCCCTGTGTAGTGCACTACATGGCACCCTATTCCCTGTGTAGTGCACTACATGGCACCCTACTCCCTGTGTAGTGCACTACATGGCACCCTATTCCCACGGCAGCCCAGTCACCTACCAGACCGTGTTTACTCACTTAGTGACGGTCTGATGATACAAAAACTCTGTAATCTGGCCTGCCCTGTGCCCTGCTCTGTGCCCTGCTCTGTGCCCTGCTCTGTGCCCTGCTCTGTGCCCTGCTCTGTGCCCTGCTCTGTGCCCTGTGCCCTGCTCTGTGCCCTGTGCCCTGCTCTGTGCCCTGCGCCCTGCTCTGTGCCCTGCTCTGAGCCCTGCTATGAACTCTGTGTCATGCCCTGTGCCCTGCTATGAACTCTGTGTCATGCCCTGTGCCCTGCTATGAACTCTGAGCCCTGCTCTGTGCCCTGCTATGAACTCTGAGCCCTGCTCTGTGCCCTGCTCTGAGCCCTGCTATGAACTCTGTGTCATGCCCTGAGCCCTGCTATGAACTCTGTATCATGCCCTGTGCCCTGCTATGAACTCTGTGTCATGCTCTGTGCCCTGCTATGAACTCTGTGCCCTGCTATGAACTCTGTGCCCTGCTATGAACTCTGTGTCATGCCCTGTGCCCTGCTCTGAGCCCTGCTATGAACTCTGAGCCCTGCTCTGTGCCCTGCCCTACTCAGACTCACACCCAGGCCACGTGATGGTCTGTTCCTGTACCCTGCTCTGTGCCCTGCCCTACTCAGACTCACACCCAGGCCACATGATGGTCTGTTCCCGTACCCTACTCAGACTCACACCCAGGCCACGTGATGGTCTGTTCCCGTACCCTACTCAGACTCACACCCAGGCCACGTGATGGTCTGTTCCCGTACCCTACTCAGACTCACACCCAGGCCACGTGATGGTCTGTTCCTGTACCCTGCTCTGACAGAATCCTCCCTACTCAGACTCACTCCCAGGCCACGTGATGGTCTGTTCCCGTACCCTGCTCTGTGCCCTGCCCTACTCAGACTCACACCCAGGCCACGTGATGGTCTGTTTCCGTACCCTGCTCTGTGCCCTGCCCTACTCAGACTCACACCCAGGCCAGCGGAGGGGGAGGAGGAGGAGGAGGAGGAGGCACATCAGAGATGGGTGATCAGCGGAGGAGGAGGAGGAGGAACATCAGAGATGGGTGATCAGCGAGGGGGAGGAGGAGGAGGAGGCACATCAGAGATGGGTGATCAGCGGAGGAGGAGGAGGAGGAACATCAGAGATGGGTGATCAGCGGAGGGAGGAGGAGGCACATCAGAGATGGGTGATCAGCGGAGGGGGAGGAGGAGGAGGAGGAGGAGGCATCAGAGATGGGTGATCAGCGGAGGGGAGGAGGAGGAACATCAGAGATGGGTGATCAGCGGAGGGGAGGGGGAGGAGGAGGCACATCAGAGATGGGTGATCAGCGGAGGGGGAGGGGGAGGAGGAGGCACATCAGAGATGGGTGATCAGCGGAGGGGGAGGAGGAGGCACATCAGAGATGGGTGATCAGCGGAGGGGGAGGAGGAGGCACATCAGAGATGGGTGATCAGCAGAGGGGAGGGGGAGGAGGCACATCAGAGATGGGTGATCAGGGGGGAGGAGGAGGAGGAGGAGGAGGCACATCAGAGATGGGTGATCAGCGGAGGGGGGAGGGGGGGGCACATCAGAGATGGGTGATCAGCGGAGGGGGAGGAGGAGGAGGAGGCACATCAGAGTGACAGGCTGCCTTTGAACTGTCTGATAGCAGCTCTGCTGCAGTGTTCCTCTCTTTAGTCTGTCTGTTTCTGTCTGACTTCATCATCATCATCATCATCATCATCATCATTATTAAAATCATTATCATTATTATTCCTCCCTCCAAACAGTTGTTAATTGTGTTAATTGTGACTAAATGTTTTAAATCTGAATGTTTCAGACCTTCAGTGCTGGTGAGATTCTGCCTGTTTTCCCTCCACCCTCTAGGAAACAGGTGGGAATGATTGGTACAGAAGAGAGTTGGAAAAGAAGAGACGTTGAAAGGCTCTAACGGTTAGTGTTTCTGTTGTTTCAGACGTTCAGACCTCTGGTGGGGAAGGCTACTCTGGGATCCATCACGGCTGTAGAGTTCTTCTCTGACAGACAACTGGACTTCCTGTCTGACCACGGAGCATACCAGCCCTACCAGGTCAGTGGACCCCCCCCGTACGGTACACACATGATTACATATCTGTTGTCACTGGCTCGTCGGTGACACGGTCAAATGAAGGTTCATTTCCTGCTCCGCCAATCTGATATTATGGAGGAATTCTCCCAGGAGTCTCTGGAGAAAGACCTGTCTGTTTAGTTGGAGGAATTCTCCCAGGAGTCTCTGGATGTTTAGTTGGAGGAATTCTCCCAGGAGTCTCTGCAGAAAGACCTGTCTGTTTAGTTGGAGGAATTCTCCCAGGAGTCTCTGCAGAAAGACCTGTCTGTTTAGTTGGAGGAATTCTCCCAGGAGTCTCTGCAGAAAGACCTGTCTGTTTAGTTGGAGGAATTCTCCCAGGAGTCTCTGCAGAAAGACCTGTCTGTTTAGTTGGAGGAATTCTCCCAGGAGTCTCTGGAGAAAGACCTGCCTGTTTAGTTGGAGGAATTCTCCCAGGAGTCTCTGCAGAAAGACCTGCCTGTTTAGTTGGAGGAATTCTCCCAGGAGTCTCTGCAGAAAGACCTGTCTGTTTAGTTGGAGGAATTCTCCCAGGAGTCTCTGCAGAAAGACCTGTCTGTTTAGTTGGAGGAATTCTCCCACGAGTCTCTGGAGAAAGACCTGTCTGTTTAGTTGGAGGAATTCTCCCAGGAGTCTCTGCAGAAAGACCTGTCTGTTTAGTTGGAGGAATTCTCCCAGGAGTCTCTGCAGAAAGACCTGTCTGTTTAGTTGGAGGAATTCTCCCACGAGTCTCTGCAGAAAGACCTGTCTGTTTAGTTGGAGGAATTCTCCCACGAGTCTCTGGAGAAAGACCTGTCTGTTTAGTTGGAGGAATTCTCCCAGGAGTCTCTGCAGAAAGACCTGTCTGTTTAGTTGGAGGAATTCTCCCACGAGTCTCTGGAGAAAGACCTGTCTGTTTAGTTGGAGGAATTCTCCCACGAGTCTCTGGAGAAAGACCTGTCTGTTTAGTTGGAGGAATTCTCCCAGGAGTCTCTGCAGAAAGACCTGTCTGTTTAGTTGGAGGAATTCTCCCACGAGTCTCTGGAGAAAGACCTGTCTGTTTAGTTGGAGGAATTCTCCCACGAGTCTCTGCAGAAAGACCTGTCTGTTTAGTTGGAGGAATTCTCCCACGAGTCTCTGGAGAAAGACCTGTCTGTTTAGTTGGAGGAATTCTCCCACGAGTCTCTGCAGAAAGACCTGTCTGTTTAGTTGGAGGAATTCTCCCACGAGTCTCTGGAGAAAGACCTGTCTGTTTAGTTGGAGGAATTCTCCCAGGAGTCTCTGCAGAAAGACCTGTCTGTTTAGTTGGAGGAATTCTCCCACGAGTCTCTGCAGAAAGACCTGTCTGTTTAGTTGGAGGAATTCTCCCACGAGTCTCTGGAGAAAGACCTGTCTGTTTAGTTGGAGGAATTCTCCCACGAGTCTCTGCAGAAAGACCTGTCTGTTTAGTTGGAGGAATTCTCCCACGAGTCTCTGGAGAAAGACCTGTCTGTTTAGTTGGAGGAATTCTCCCACGAGTCTCTGGAGAAAGACCTGTCTGTTTAGTTGGAGGAATTCTCCCAGGAGTCTCTGGAGAAAGACCTGTCTGTTTAGTTGGAGGAATTCTCCCAGGAGTCTCTGGAGAAAGACCTGTCTGTTTAGTTGGAGGAATTCTCCCACGAGTCTCTGGAGAAAGACCTGTCTGTTTAGTTGGAGGAATTCTCCCACGAGTCTCTGGAGAAAGACCTGTCTGTTTAGTTGGAGGAATTCTCCCAGGAGTCTCTGGAGAAAGACCTGCCTGTTTAGTTGGAGGAATTCTCCCACGAGTCTCTGGAGAAAGACCTGTCTGTTTAGACAGTGAAGATCAACGGTTGAATATCAGTGGGTCGGCTGTATCAGTGGGTCGGCTGTATCAGTTCAGTGGGTCGGCTGTATCAGTGGGTCGGCTGTATCAGTGGGTCGGCTGTATCAGTGGGTCGGCTGTATCAGTTCAGTGGGTCGGCTGTATCAGTTCAGTGGGTCGGCTGTATCAGTTCAGTGGGTCGGCTGTATCAGTTCAGTGGGTCGGCTGTATCAGTTCAGTGGGTCGGCTGTATCAGTTCAGTGGGTCGGCTGTATCAGTGGGTCGGCTGTATCAGTTCAGTGGGTCGGCTGTATCAGTTCAGTGGGTCGGCTGTATCAGTTCAGTGGGTCGGCTGTATCAGTTCAGTGGGTCGGCTGTATCAGTTCAGTGGGTCGGCTGTATCAGTTCAGTGGGTCGGCTGTATCAGTGGGTCGGCTGTATCAGTTCAGTGGGTCGGCTGTATCAGTGGGTCGGCTGTATCAGTTCAGTGGGTCGGCTGTATCAGTTCAGTGGGTCGGCTGTATCAGTGGGTCGGCTGTATCAGTTCAGTGGGTCGGCTGTATCAGTGGGTCGGCTGTATCAGTGGGTCGGCTGTATCAGTGGGTCGGCTGTATCAGTTCAGTGGGTCGGCTGTATCAGTTCAGTGGGTCGGCTGTATCAGTGGGTCGGCTGTATCAGTTCAGTGGGTCGGCTGTATCAGTTCAGTGGGTCGGCTGTATCAGTTCAGTGGGTCGGCTGTATCAGTTCAGTGGGTCGGCTGTATCAGTTCAGTGGGTCGGCTGTATCAGTGGGTCGGCTGTATCAGTTCAGTGGGTCGGCTGTATCAGTTCAGTGGGTCGGCTGTATCAGTTCAGTGGGTCGGCTGTATCAGTGGGTCGGCTGTATCAGTGGGTCGGCTGTATCAGTTCAGTGGGTCGGCTGTATCAGTGGGTCGGCTGTATCAGTGGGTCGGCTGTATCAGTTCAGTGGGTCGGCTGTATCAGTGGGTCGGCTGTATCAGTTCAGTGGGTCGGCTGTATCAGTTCAGTGGGTCGGCTGTATCAGTGGGTCGGCTGTATCAGTTCAGTGGGTCGGTTCAGTGGGTGTATCAGTTCAGTGTATCAGGTCGGCTGTATCAGTTCAGTGGGTCGGCTGTATCAGTTCAGTGGGTCGGCTGTATCAGTTCAGTGGGTCGGCTGTATCAGTTCAGTGGGTCGGCTGTATCAGTTCAGTGGGTCGGCTGTATCAGTTCAGTGGGTCGGCTGTATCAGTTCAGTGGGTCGGCTGTATCAGTTCAGTGGGTCGGCTGTATCAGTGGGTCGGCTGTATCAGTTCAGTGGGTCGGCTGTATCAGTTCAGTGGGTCGGCTGTATCAGTGGGTCGGCTGTATCAGTTCAGTGGGTCGGCTGTATCAGTTCAGTGGGTCGGCTGTATCAGTGGGTCGGCTGTATCAGTTCAGTGGGTCGGCTGTATCAGTTCAGTGGGTCGGCTGTAGTTCAGTGGGTTCAGTGGGCTGTATCAGTGGGTCGGCTGTATCAGTGGGTCGGCTGTCAGTTCAGTGGGTCGGGTTCAGTGGGTCGGCTGTATCAGTGGGTCGGCTGTATCAGTTCAGTGGGTATCAGTGGGTGTATCAGTTCAGTGGGTCGGCTGTATCAGTGGGTCGGCTGTATCAGTTCAGTGGGTCGGCTGTATCAGTTCAGTGGGTCGGCTGTATCAGTGGGTCGGCTGTATCAGTGGGTCGGCTGTATCAGTGGGTCGGCTGTATCAGTTCAGTGGGTCGGCTGTATCAGTGGGTCGGCTGTATCAGTTCAGTGGGTCGGCTGTATCAGTTCAGTGGGTCGGCTGTATCAGTGGGTCGGCTGTGTCAGGATGCAGCTTTAATATGACTAAGGTCATTAGTGTGTTTCAGAGACAGGAAGGAGAGGAGGGACAGTGTGTTTCAGAGACAGGAAGGAGAGGAGGGACAGGAAGGAGAGGAGGGACAGGAAGGAGAGGAGGGACAGTGTGTTTCAGAGACAGGAAGGAGAGGAGGGACAGTGTGTTTCAGAGACAGGAAGGAGAGGAGGGACAGTGTGTTTCAGATACAGGAAGGAGAGGAGGGACAGTGTGTTTCAGAGACAGGAAGGAGAGGAGGGACAGTGTGTTCAGAGACAGGAAGGGAGAGGAGGGACAGATACAGGAAGGAGAGGAGGGACAGTGTGTTTCAGAGACAGGAAGGAGAGGAGGGGACAGTGTGTTTCAGAGACAGGAAGGAGAGGAGGGACAGTGTGTTTCAGAGACAGGAAGGAGAGGAGGGACAGTATTGATGGGGGTTGTTTGAGGAGATGGGGGGTTGTTGTGAGGAGATGGGGGAGGGACAGTGGGTTTCAGAGACAGGAAGGAGAGGGGAGGGACAGTGTTTGAGGGGGGGTTGTTTCAGGTGAGGAGATGGAGGGGTGTGTTGTGAGGAGATGGGGGGTTGTTGTGAGGAGATGGGGGGTTGTTGTGAGGAGATGGGGAGGAGATTGTTTGAGGAGATGGGAGGTTGTTGTGAGGAGGTGTTGTGTGGAGATGGGGGGGTTGTTGTGAGTGAGGAGATGGGGGTTGTTGTGAGAGAGGTTAGAGGAGGTTGTTGTGAGAGATGGGAGGTTGTTGTGATGAGGAGATGGGGAGGGGGGAGGAGATGGGGGTTGTTGTGAGGAGAGGTTGTTGTGAGGAGATGGGAGGTTGTTGTGAGGGAGATGGGGGTTGTTGTGATGAGATGGGAGGTTGTTGTGAGGAGATGGGAGGTTGTTGGATGGGGGTTGTTGTTGTGAGGAGAGGTGGGAGATGGAGGGGGAGGTTGTTGTGAGGAGATGGGAGGTTGTTTGTGATGAGATGGGGGTTGTTGTTGTTGTTGAGGAGATGGGGTTGTTGTGAGGAGATGGGGGTTGTTGTGAGGAGATGGGGGGTTGTTGTGAGGAGATGGGAGGTTGTTGTGATGAGATGGGAGGTTGTTGTGAGGAGATGGGAGGTTGTTGAGGGGCTGATGAGATGGGAGGTTGTTGTGAGGAGATGGAGGTTGTTGTGAGGAGATGGGAGGTTGTTGTGAGGAGATGGGAGGTTGTTGTGTGGAGATGGGGGGTTGTTGGAGGAGGTGGAGGTTGTTGTGAGGAGATGGGAGGTTGTTGTGAGGAGATGGGATGTGAGGAGATGGGAGGTTGTTGTGATGAGATGGGAGGTTGTTTGATGGGAGGTTGTTGGAGAGATGGGAGGTTGTTGTGAGGAGATGGGGATGGGAGGTTGTTGTGAGGAGATGGGAGGTTGTTTGTGAGGAGAGATGGGAGGTTGTTGTGAGAGAGATGGGAGGTTGTTGTGAGGAGATGGGAGGTTGTTGTGATGAGGTTGTTGTGAGATGGGGGTTGTTGTGAGGAGATGGGAGGTTGTTTGATGGGGGGAGGAGATGGGAGGTTGTTGTGAGGAGATGGGAGGTTGTTGTGAGGAGATGGGAGGTTGTTGTTGTGAGGAGATGGGAGAGATGGGAGGTTGTTGTGAGAGAGATGGGAGGTTGTTGAGGAGATGAGGAGATGGGAGGTTGTTGTGATGGAGATGGGATGGGAGGTTGTTGTGAGGAGATGGAGGTTGTTGTGGGAGGTTGTTGTGAGGAGATGGGAGGTTGTTGTGAGGAGATGGGAGGTTGTTGTGAGAGATGGGAGGTTGTTGTGAGGAGATGGGAGGTTGTTGTGAGGAGATGGGAGGTTGTTTGAGGAGATGGGAGGAGATGGGAGGTTGTTGTGAGGAGATGGGAGTTGTTGGGGAGGTTGTGAGGAGATGGGAGGTTGTTGTGATGGGGGTTGTTGTGAGATGGGAGGTGAGATGTTGTTGTGAGGAGATGGGAGGTTGGGAGGTTGTGAGGAGATGGGAGGTTGTTGTGAGAGATGGGAGGTTGTTGTGAGGAGGGGGGTTGTGTGAGGAGATGGGAGGTTGTTGTGAGGAGATGGGGGGTTGTTGTGAGGAGATGGGAGGTTGTTGTGAGGAGATGGGGGTTGTTGTGAGGAGATGGGAGGTTGTTTGAGGAGATGAGGTTGTTGTGAGATGGGAGGTTGTTGTGAGGAGAGATGGGAGGTTGTTGTGAGGAGATGGGAGGTTGTTGTGAGGAGATGAGGGAGGTGAGGAGATGGGAGGTTGTGAGGAGATGGGAGGTTGTTGTGATGGGAGATGGGAGGTTGTTGTGAGGAGATGGGGAGTTGTGAGGAGATGTTGTGAGGAGATGGGAGGTTGTTGTGAGGAGATGGGAGGTGAGGAGATGTGTTGTGAGGAGATGGGAGGTTGTTGTGAGGAGATGGGAGGTTGTTGTGAGGAGATGGGAGGTTGTTGTGAGGAGATGGGGAGGGTTGTTGTGAGAGAGATGGGAGGTTGTTGTGAGGAGATGGGAGGTTGTTGTGAGGAGATGGGGGTTGTTGTGAGGAGATGGGAGGTTGTTGAGTGGGAGGTTGTTGTGGAGATGGGAGGTTGTTGTGAGGAGATGGGAGGTTGTTGTGAGGAGATGGGGAGGAGATGGGAGGTTGTTGTGAGAGATGGGGGTTGTTGTGAGAGATGGGGGTTGTTGTGAGGAGGTTGTTGTGAGGAGATGGGAGGTTGTTGTGAGGAGATGGGGGGTTGTTGTGAGGAGATGGGAGGTTGTTTGAGGAGATGAGGTTGTTGTGGAGATGGGAGGTTGTTGTGAGTGAGGAGATGGGAGGTTGTTGTGAGGAGATGGGGGTTGTTGTGGAGATGGGAGGTTGTTGTGAGGAGATGGGGGGTTGTTGTGAGGAGATGGGAGGTTGTTGTGAGGAGATGGGAGGTTGTTGTGAGGAGATGGGATGGAGGTTGTTGATGGGAGGTTGTTGTGGAGATGGGGGGTTGTTGTGTGAGGAGATGGGGGTTGTTGTGAGGAGATGGGAGGGTTGTGAGGAGATGTGAGGTTGTTGTGGAGATGGGAGGTTGTTGTGAGGAGATGGGAGGTTGTTGTGAGGAGATGGGAGGTTGTTGTGAGGAGATGGGATGGAGATGGGGGTTGTTGTGTTGAGATGGGGGTTGTTGTGAGGAGATGGGAGGTTGTTGTGAGGAGAGATGGGAGGTTGTTGTGAGGAGATGGGGGGTTGTTGTGAGGAGATGGGAGGTTGTTGTGAGGAGATGGGAGGTTGTTGAGGAGATGGAGGTTGTTGTGAGGAGATGGGAGGTTATTTGTGGAGATGGGAGGTTGTTGTGAGGAGATGGGAGGTTGTTGTGATGAGATGGGAGGTTGTTGTGATGAGGTTGTTGTGAGGAGATGGGAGGTTGTTGTGAGGAGATGGGAGGTTGTTGTGAGGAGATGGGGAGGTTGTTGTGAGGGGAGGAGATGGGAGGTTGTTTGTGGGGATGAGATGGGAGGTTGTGAGGAGATGGGAGGTTGTTGTGGGAGATGGGAGGTTGTTGTGAGGAGATGGGAGGTGAGGAGATGGAGGTTGTTGTGATGAGATGGGAGGTTGTTGTGATGAGATGGGAGGTTGTTGTGAGGAGATGGGAGGTTGTTGTGAGGAGATGGGAGGTTGTTGTGAGGAGATGGGGGTTGTTGTGAGGAGATGGGAGGTTGTTGTGAGGAGATGGGGGGTTGTTGTGAGGAGATGGGAGGTTGTTGTGGAGAGGTTGTTGTGAGGAGATGGGAGGTTGTTGTGAGGAGATGGGAGGTTGTTGTGATGGGAGGTTGTTGTGAGGAGATGGGAGGTTGTTGTGAGGAGATGGGAGGTTGTTGTGAGGAGATGGGAGGTTGTTGTGTGAGGAGATGGGAGGTTGTTTGAGGAGATGGGGGAGGAGATGGGAGGTTGTTGTGAGAGAGAGGTTGTTTAGGAGATGGGGAGGTTGTTGTGTTGTGAGGTTGTTGTGGAGATGGGAGGAGGAGATGGGAGGTTGTGAGGAGATGGGAGGTTGTTGTGAGGAGATGGGAGGTTGTTGTGAGGAGATGGGAGGTTGTTGAGGAGATGGGGAGGTTGTTGTGGAGATGGGAGGTTGTTGTGAGGATGGGATGGGAGGTTGTTGTGAGGAGATGGGAGGTTGTTGTGAGGAGATGGGAGGTTGTTGTGAGGAGATGGGGGAGGTTGTTGTGAGAGAGATGGGAGGTTGTTGTGAGGAGATGGGAGGTTGTTGTGAGGAGATGGGAGGTTGTTGTGAG
>NW_027040176.1:132821-159491 GCF_034236695.1 Oncorhynchus nerka
TTAGAGCGAGGGCAGAGGGCAGAGAGACGGATTAGAGCGAGGACAGAGGGAAGAGACGGATTAGAGCGAGGACAGAGACGGATTAGAGCGAGGACAGAGAGACGGATTAGAGCGAGGACAGAGAGACGGATTAGAGCGAGGACAGAGAGACGGATTAGAGCGAGGACAGAGAGACGGATTAGAGCGAGGACAGAGAGACGGATTAGAGCGAGGACAGAGAGACGGATTAGAGCGGGGACAGAGAGACGGATTAGAGCGAGGACAGAGGGAAGAGAGACTGATTAGAGCGAGGACAGAGAGAGAGACTGATTAGAGCGAGGACAGAGGGAAGAGAGACTTTACTAGAGTGAAAAGGTCAGAGCAACAGGAGATGAGATCAGAGTGCCAGGACAGAGGGAAGAGAGACGGATTAGGAGCCGAGGACAGAGGAAGAGAGACGGATTAGAGCGAGACAGAGAGTAGAGACGGATTAGAGCGGGGACAGAGGGAAGAGAGACTGATTAGAGCGAGGACAGAGGGAAGAGAGACTGATTAGAGCGAGGACAGAGGGAAGAGAGACTGATTAGAGCGAGGACAGAGGGAAGAGAGACTGATTAGAGCGAGGACAGAGGGAAGAGAGACTGATTAGAGCGAGGACAGAGGGTAGAGAGACGGATTAGAGCTTATATCAGAGGGAGAGAGACGATTAGAGCCGAGGCACAGAGTAGAGAGACGGATTAGAGCGAGGACAGAGAGTAGAGAGACGGAGAGCTTAATGATAGGAGAGACGGATTAGAGACAGAGGGAGAGAGACTTGATTAGAGCAGACAGAGGGAAGAGAGACGATTAGAGCTTAGGACAGAGGGAAGAGAGATGGATTAGGAGCGAGGACAGAGAGTAGAGAGACTTGATTAGAGCTTGAGGACAGAGAGTAGAGAGGACGATTAGGAGCGAGGACAGAGAGAAAGAGAGAATTGATTAGAGGAAGAGAGAGACGGATTAGAGCGAGGACAGAGAGTAGAGAGACGGATTAGAGCGATTTACAGAGAGGGGAAGAGAGACGGATTAGAGCTTGAGGACAGAGGGAAGAGAGACGATTAGAGCGAGGACAGAGGGAAGAGAGACTGATTAGAGAGGACAGAGGGGGAAGAGAGACAGATTAGAGCGAGGACAGAGGGAAGAGAGACGGATTAGAGTTTAGACAGAGGGAAGAGAGACTGATTAGAAGGAGGACAGAGGGGAAGAGAGAGAAGTCCTGCAGTAACAATCACATAGCTGCTGCTCTTTCATTAAACCCAGAGCCCTGTATTTCAAGATGTTACAGAGGACAATTAACATTCAATTCATAATGGATATTTATACACCTTTAATTACTAGTGTACTGTGCAGCGCAGTACACACAGTACATGGGTCTACCCCGTCTCACCCAGCGGGAGGGTAATACTGTATATCTGAGGTAATACTGTATCTGGAGGGTACACTGGTAATACTGTATATCTGGAGGGTAATACTGTATATCTGGAGGGTAATACTGGAGGGTAATACTGTATATCAGAGGGTACTACTGTATATCAGGAGGCAATACTATACTGGAGGGTAATACTGTATATCAGGAGGGTAATACTGTATATCAGAGGGTAATACTGGAGGGTAATACTGTCTATCAGAGGGTAGGGGTAATACTGGGAGGGTAATACTATATATCTGGGAGGGTAATACTGTAATCTGGAGGGTAATACTGTATATCTGGAGGGTAATACTGTATAATACTATATATCACTGGATATTTATACACCTGTACAGTGTACTGTACAGCGCAGTACACACACAGTACATGGGTCTACCGTCTCACCCAGCGGGAGGGTAATACTGTATATCTGGAGGGTAATACTGTAATTACTAGTGTACTGTGCAGCGCAGTACACACACAGTACATGGGTCTACCGTCTCACCCAGCGGGAGGGTAATACTATATATCTGGAGGTAATACTGGAGGGTAATACTGTATATCTGGAGGGTAATACTGTATATCTGGGGTAATACTGTATATCTGGAGGGTAATACTGGAGGGTAATATGTATATCTGGAGGGTAATACTGTATATCTGGAGGGTAATACTGGAGGTAATACTGTATATCTGGAGGGTAATAATACTGGAGGGTAATACTGTATATCTGGAGGGTAATACTATATATCTGGAGTACACTGTATACAGTACTATATCTGGAGGGCAATACTGTATATCTGGAGGGTAATACTGTATATCTGAGGGTAATACTGTATATCTGGAGGGCAATACTGTATATCTGGAGGGTAATACTGTATATCTGGAGGGTAATACTGTATATCTGGAGGGTACACTGTATATCTGGAGGTAATACCGTCTATCCGGAGGGTAATACCGTATATCTGGAGGGTAATACTGTATATCTGGAGGGTAATACTATATATCTGGAGGGCAATACTATATCTGGAGGGTAATACTGGAGGGTAATACTGTATATCTGGAGGGTAATACTGGAGGGTAATACTGGAGGGTAATACTGTATATCTGGAGGGTAATACTGGAGGGTAATACTGGAGGGTAATACTGTATATCTGGAGGGTAATACTGTATATCTGGAGGGTAATACTGTATATCAGGAGGGTAATACTGTATATCAGGAGGGTAATACTATATATCTGGAGGGTAATACTGTATATCTGGAGGGTAATACTGTATATCTGGAGGGTAATACTGTATATCTGGAGGGCATACCGGTAATACTGTATATCAGGAGGGTAATACTATATATCTGGAGGGTAATACTGTATAAGGGCACCCATATCTGGAGGGTAATACTGTATATCTGGAGGGTAATACTGTATATCTGGAGGGTAATACTGTATATCAGGAGGGTAATACTGTATATCTGGAGGGTAATACTGGATATCTGGAGGGTAATACTGTATATCAGGAGGGTAATACTATATCTGGAGGGTAATACTGTATATCTGGAGATCTGGAGGGTAATACTGTATATCTGGAGAGGTAATACTGTATATCTGGAGGGTAATACTGGAGGGTAATACTGTATATATCTGGAGGGTAATACTATATCTGGAGGTAATACTGTATATCTGGAGGGTAATACTGTATATCTGGAGGGTAATACTGTATATCTGGAGGGTAATACTGTATATCTGGAGGGTAATACTGTATATCTATATATGGAGGGTAATACTGTATATCTGGAGGGTAATACTGTATATCAGAGGGTATATATATCAGGAGGTATACTGTATATCTGGAGGGTAATACTGTATATCTGGAGGGTAACTGTATAATACTATATATGGAGGGTAATACTGTATATCTGGAGGGTAATACTGGGAGGGTAATACTGTATATCAGGTAACACTGGAGGCAACACCGTATCTGGAGGTAATACTGTATATCTGGAAATACTGTATATCTGGAGGGTAATACTATATATCTGGAGGGTAATACTGTATATCTGGAGGGTAATACTATATATCTGGAGGGTAATACTGTATAATACTATATATGTGGAGGGTAATACTGTATATCTGGAGGGTAATACTGTATATCTGGAGGGTAGGGAGGGCAATACTGTATATCTGGAGGGTAATACTGGAGGTAATACTGTATATCAGGAGGGTAATAATGTATATCTGGAGGGCAATACTGTATATCTGGAGGTAATACTGTATATCTGAGGTAATACTGTATATCTGGAGGGTAATACTGTATATCTGGAGGGTAATACTGTATATCTGGAGGGTAATACTGTATATCAGGAGGGTAATACTGTATATCAGGGTAGGGGTAATACTGTATCTGGAGGTAATACTGTATATCTGGAGGGTAATACTGTATATCTGGAGGAGTAATACTATATCTGGAGGGTAATACTGTATATCTGATACTGTATATCTGGAGGGTAATACTGTATATCTGTAGGGTAATACTGTATATCTGGAGGGTAATACTGTATATCTGGAGGGTAATACTGTATATCTGAAGGGTAATACTGTATATCTGGAGGGTAATAATGTCTATCTGGAGGGTAATACTGTATAATACTGTATATCTGGAGGGTAATACTGTATATCTGGAGGGCAATACTGTATATCTGTAGGGCAACTCAGCCAGTCTACAGTATCTGTAGGGTAAACTCAGCCAGTCTACAGTATCTGTAGGGTAACCTCAGCCAGTCTACAGTATCTGTAGGGTAAACTCAGCCAGGCTATAGTATCTGTAGGGTAAACTCAGCCAGTCTATAGTATCTGTAGGGTAAACTCAGCCAGTCTACAGTATCTGTAGGGTAAACTCAGCTAGTCTATAGTATCTGTAGGGTAAACTCAGCCAGTATATAGTATCTGTAGGGTAAACTCAGCCAGTCTACAGTATCTGTAGGGTAAACTCAGCCAGTCTATAGTATCTGTAGGGTAAACTCAGCCAGTCTACAGTATCTGTAGGGTAAACTCAGCCAGTCTACAGTATCTGTAGGGTAAACTCAGCCAGTCTACAGTATCTGTAGGGTAAACTCAGCCAGTCTACAGTATCTGTAGGGTAATACTGTATATCTGTAGGGTAAACTCAGCCAGTCTACAGTATCTGTAGGGTAATACTGTATATCTGTAGGGTAAACTCAGCCAGTCTAGGGTAATACTGTATATCTGTAGGGTAAACTCAGCCAGTCTACAGTATCTGTAGGGTAATACTGTATATCTGTAGGTAAACTCAGCCAGTCTATAGTATCTGTAGGGTAATACTGTATATCTGTAGGTAAACTCAGCCAGTCTACAGTATCTGTAGGGTAATACTGTATATCTGTAGGGTAAACTCAGCCAGTCTACAGTATCTGTAGGGTAATACTGTATATCTGTAGGGTAAACTCAGCCAGTCTAGGGTAATACTGTATATCTGTAGGGTAAACTCAGCCAGTCTACAGTATCTGTAGGGTAATACTGTATATCTGTAGGTAAACTCAGCCAGTCTATAGTATCTGTAGGGTAATACTGTATATCTGTAGGGTAAACTCAGCCAGTCTACAGTATCTGTAGGGTAATACTGTATATCTGTAGGGTAAACTCAGCCAGTCTACAGTATCTGTAGGGTAAACTGTAGCCAGTCTACAGTATCTGTAGGGTCTACTGTATATCTGTAGGGTAAACTCAGCCAGTCTACAGTATCTGTAGGGTAATACTGTATATCTGTAGGGTAATACTGTATATCTGTAGGGTAAACTCAGCCAGTCTAGGGTAATACTGTATATCTGGAGACTAAACTCAGCCAATCTACAATATCTGTATCAGTCCAGCTATATACACACACACATCTGACAGAGATATATACACACACACATCTGACAGAAATATATACACACACACACACACACACACATCTGATAGAGATATATACACACACACATCTGACAGAAATATATACACACACACACACACACACACACACACATCTGACAGAGATATATACACACAGACACAACAAGCACATTTCCAGCCACAGTTGTCCGTATAAAACAAGTCCAGACAGCTGTGATGGAAACAGGATGTTTCAGTGCCATTTTAAATGCAGAAGGTTTCCTTCCACGGTGGGTGGACATGATGTTTGGCGTGTCAGTAAAATTAATTATGTGAGAAATGGAAGCGTCTTTGTGCGCAAATATTGATATAATAACCATCAAAGTAAAGTTGGAGTCAGGAGATGGTGTGTGGTCGTCCCACTGCGACTCAAACCAGTTCATTAAACTACAGATGAAATCAGATGAACATGACAGGGGGGTGAAAGGGCACAGCGATGCTGCTGTCCAATAGACATCCAGGGTTTTATTCTGAGGACAGGACAGGGGGGTGAAAGGGCACAGCGATGCTGCTGTCCAATAGACATCCAGGGTTTTATTCTGAGGACATGATGATCCACGCTGAACTGACGTTTAATAATTGCAGAGTCTACCGGCACCGTGTCTACCGGCACCGTGTCTACCGGCACCGTGTCTACTGGGCTGCAGAGTCTACCGGCACCGTGTCTACTGGGCTGCAGAGTCTACCGGCACCGTGTCTACTGGGCTGCAGAGCCCACCGGCACTGGTCTACTGGGCTGCAGAGCCTACCGTGCACCGTGTCTGGACTCGGGGTTTTATTCGCAGAGCCTACCGGCACCGTGTCTACTGGGCTGGGGAGTTTCACTGAAACCGTGTCTACTGGGCTGCAGAGTCTACCGAGCACCGTGTCTACTGGGCTGCAGAGTCTGTCCGGCACCGTGTCTACTGGGCTGCAGAGCCCACCGAGCACCGTGTCTCACTGGGCCAGAGCCTGACCGGCACCGTGAAGAGCACAGGGCTGCAGAGTCTACTGGAACACCAGGGTCTACTGGGCTGCAGAGTCTACCGCACCGTGTTCACTGGGCTGCAGAGTCCACCGGGACCGTGTCATTCGGGCTGTGCAGAGTCAATGACCGGCACCGTGTCTACTGGGCTTGCAGAGCCTACCGGGCACCGTGTCTACTGGGCTGCAGAGTCTCACCGGCACCGTGTCTACTGGGCTGCAGAGCCTGACCGGCAATCGTGTCTACTGGGCTGCAGAGTTTACCGGGCACCGTGTCTACTGGGCTGCAGCGTGCCCATCGCACCGTCAGGTCTACTGGGCTGCAGAGTCTACCGCACCGTGTCTACTGGGCTGCCAGATTCACTGCACCGTGTCTACTGGGCTGCAGAGTCTACCGGCACCGGTATCTACTGGCTGTAGAGCCCACCGGCACCGTGTCTACTGGGCTGCAGAGTCTACCGGCACCGTGTCTACTGGGCTGTGAGCCTACCTGTGTCGCGGTCTACTGGGCTGCAGAGTCCACCGCACCGCAGGTCTTTACTGGGCCAGAGTTCACCGGCAACGTGGTCTATCAGCTGCAGAGTCTACCGGGCACCGTCTACTGGGCTGCAGAGTCTACCGGGCACCGGTGTCTGCTAATGGTGAGTCTCACTGCACCCTGGGTTCATTGGCTGCAGAGTTCACCGCACCATGTCTACTGGGCTGCAGAGTCATCTGCACCGTGTCTGCTGGGCTGAGCCCACTACACGCAAGTTCATTGGGCTGCAGAGTCTACCGGGCAATCGTGTCTTACTGGGCTGCAGAGTCTGACGCACCGCGTCTGCAGAGCCTAATGCACCAGGTCTGCTGGGCTGTGTGATTCATCGGCACCTGGGTCTGCTGGCGCAGCCCACCGGCACCGTGGTCTGGCTGTTGGCTCATCAGTTCAAAATGCCACGAAAACATATTGAACATTAAAAAGTTTTCATGCACCAAATAAAAATCTAAGATAAAAAGTCCATTTTGTGACGTCATCACACACGGGTTTTATCCACAACAAGTCTGGTGGAAACGCACCACTGGTGGGGAAATACAGATCTTTATGCAGATTCTAGAGAATTCACATGGAAATCTGTGGCCAACTGGATTACAACCTAGCTACTCACAGAGAGAAACACACATGAGTAGACAGGGAGACAACATGACATGGCAGACAGAGATACAACATGACATGGCAGACAGAGAGACAACATGACATGACAGAGAGACAACATGACATGACAGACAAAGACAGGAGAGACAACATGACATGGCAGACAGAGACAGGGAGACAACATGACATGGCAGACAGAGAGACAACATGACATGGCAGACAGAGACAGGGAGACAACATGACATGGCAGACAGAGAGACAACACAACATGGCAGACAGGGAGACAACACGACATGGCAGACAGAGAGACAACATGACATGGCAGACAGAGACAACATGACATGGCAGACAGAGACAACATGACATGGCAGACAGGGAGACAACACGACATGGCAGACAGAGAGACAACATGACATGGCAGACAGAGAGACAACATGACATGGCAGATAGAGAGAAGACAAATAAATGGCAGACGACATGGCAGACAGAGAGACAACACGATATACATGGCAGACAAAGACAACACGACATGGCAGACAGGAGACAACATGACATGGCAGACAGAGAGACAACACGACATGGCAGACAGAGAGACAACACGACATTAGCAGACAGAGAGACAAATATGACATGGCAGACAGGGAGACAAGACAGAGAGACATGGCAGACAGAGAGACAACACGACATGGCAGACAGAGACAAATAGCAGACATGGCAGACACGGAGACAGAGAGACAACATGACATGGCAGACAGAGAGACAACATGACATGGCAGACAGGGAGACAACACGACGACATGGCAGACAGAGAGACAACATGACATGAAGACAGAGAGACAACATGACATGGCAGACAGAGAGACAACATGACATGGCAGACAGGGAGACAGAGAGACAACATGACATGGCAGACAGAGAGACAACATGACATGGCAGACAGAGAGACAGAGACAACATGACATGGCAGACAGGGAGACAACATGACATGGCAGACAGAGAGACAGAGACAACATGACATGGCAGACAGAGAGACAACATGACATGGCAGACAGAGAGACAACATGGCAGACAGAGAGGAGCCTCATTCTGCAGTCAGGCAGTCACTGTGGAAGACAGCTGCTCTGCAGCTCTGGCTGTCTACCAGGGATCCTGCCGGGATGCTGCTATGTGACCTGATGCCACAACAAAAGGACAACCAGTGAAGAACAAACACCATTTTAAATACAACCCATATTTGATTTATTTTCCTGTTTGTACTTTAACAATTTGCACATGGTTACAACACTGTATATAGACAATATTTTGTGAGTAATGTTTACTGTTCATTTTGGATTGTTTACTTCACTTTTGTTTATTATCTATTTCAATGTAAACAAGTTTCCCCAATAAAGACTTTAGAATTGAATGAGAGAAGAACAGAGAGAGAGGGAGGGAGACAGAGAGAGAGAGGAGGAGAACAGAGAGAGAGAGAGAGGAGAACAGAGAGAGAGAGAGAGAGAACAGAGAGAGAGAGAGGGAGAACAGAGAGAGAGAGAGAGAGAACAGAGAGAGAGAGAGAGAGAGAACAGAGAGAGAGAGAGAGAGAGAGAGAGGGAGAGAGAGAGAGAGAACAGAGAGAGAGAACAGAGAGAGAGAGAAGAGAGAACAGAGAGAGAACAGAGAGAACAGAGAGAGGAGAGGGAGAACAGAGAGAGAGGAGAGAACAGAGAGAGAGAGGGAGAACAGAGAGAGAGAGGGAGAACAGAGAGAGAGAGAGAGGAGAGAGAGAGAGAACAGAGAGAGAGAGAGGGGGAACAGAGAGAGACAGGGAGAGACAGAGAGAGAGAACAGAGAGAGGGAGAGGGGGAACAGAGAGAGAGAGAACAGAGAGAGAGAACAGAGAAGGGAGAACAGAACAGAGAGAGAAAACAGAGAGAGAGAGAACAGAGAGAGAGAGAAACAGAGAGAGAGAGAACAGAGAGAGAGAACAGAGAGACAGAGAGAGAGGGGGGGAACAGAGAGAGAGAGAGCAGAGAACAGAGAGAGAGGAGAGAACAGAGAGAGAGAGAACAGAACAGAGAGAGAGAGAGAGAGGGGGGGAACAGAGAGAGAGGGGGACAGAGAGAGAGGGGGGAACAGAGAGAGAGAGCAGAGAGAGAGGGGGAACAGAACAGAGAGAGAGAGAAGAACAGAGAGAGAGGGAGGGGGAACAGAGAGAGAGAGAGGGGGAACAGAGAGAGAGAGAGGGAGAACAGAGAGAGAGAGGGAGAGGGAGGGGAACAGAGAGAGAGAGAGAGAGAGAGAGAGAGAGAGGGAACAGAGAGAGGAGGGAACAGAGAGAGAGAGGGGGAACAGAGAGAGAACAGAGAGGACAACAGAGAGGGGGAACAGAGAGAGAGAGAACAGAGAGAGGGGAACAGAGAGAGAAAAACACAGAGAGAGAGAGAGAACAGAGAAGAGAGAGAACAGAGAGAGAACAGAGAGAGAGAGAGAGAGAGAGGGAACAGAGAGAGAGAGAGAGGGAGGAGAACAGAGAGAGAAGAGGGAGAACAGGGAGGGAACAGAGAGAGGGGGAACAGAGAGAGAGAGAGGGGGAGCAGAGAGAGAGGGAGAACAGAGAGAGAGAGGGGGAGAACAGAGAGAGAGAGAACAGAGAGAAGAGAGAACAGAGAGGGAGAACAGGAGAGGGGGAGAACAGAGAGAGAGAGAGGGAGAACAGAGAGAGAGAGAGGGAGAACAGAGAGAGAGGGGAGGGGACAGAGAGAGAGAGAGAGGGAGAACAGAGAGAGAGAGAGGGAGAACAGAGATAGAGGAGAACAGAGAGAGAGGGAAGAACAGAGAGAGGGAGAACAGAGAGAGAGAGGGAGAACAGAGAGAGAGAGAACAGAGAGAGAACAGAGAGAGGAACAGAGACAGAGAGAGAGAGAGAGAACAGAGAGAGAGAGAAGAGAGAGAGAGAGAGAACAGAGAGAGAGAGAACAGAGAGAGAGAGAACAGAGAGAGAGAGAGACAGAGAGAGAGACAGAGAGAGAGAGAGGGGGAACAGAGAGAGAGAGAACAGAGAGGGGGGGAGAACAGAGAGAGAGAGAGAGGGGGAACAGAGAGAGAGAGGGGGAGAGAGAGACAGAGGGAGGAACAGAGAGAGAGAGGGGAACAGAGAGAGAGAGGGAGAACAGAGAGAGAGAGGGAGAACAGAGAGAGAGAGGGAGAACAGAGAGAGAGAGGGGAAACAGAGAGAGAGAGAGGAGAGGGAGAACAGAGAGAGAGAGAGAGAACAGAGAGAGGGAGAGAGAGAGAGGGAGGAACAGAGAGAGAGAGAGGGGGAACAGAGAGAGAGAGAGAGAGAAACAGAGAGAGAGGAGACAGAGAGAGGAGAACAGAGAGAGAGGAGAACAGAGAGAGAGAGAGAGGGGAGAACAGAGAGAGAGAGGGAAGAACAGAGAGAGAGCGAGAACAGAGAGAGGGATGGGAGACAGAGAGAGAGAGAGGGGAGAACAGAGAGAGAGGAGAACAGAGAGAGGAGAACAGAACAGAGAGAGAGAGAGAGAGGGAACAGAGAGAACAGAGGGAGAGAGAGAGAGAGAGAACAGAGAGAGAGAGAGAGAACAGAGGGGAGAACAGAGAGAGAGGATATGAGAACAGAGAGAGAGAGAGGGAGAACAGAGAGAGAGAGAGGAGAGAGAGAGAGAGAACAGAGAGAGAGAGAGAGAGAGAGAGAGAGAGAGGGGGAGAGACAGAGAGAGAGGATAGAGAGAGAGAGGAGAGAACAGAGAGAGAGAGAGAGAGAGAGAGGGCAGAGACAGAGAGAGAGAGAGAGAGAGAGGGGGGAACAGAGAGAGAGAGAGAGGGGGAACAGAGAGAGAGAGAGAGAGGGAACAGAGAGAGAGAGAGAGGGGGAAGAGAGAGAACAGAGAGAGAGAGAACATAGAGAGAGAGGGGAGAGGAGAAGAGAGAGAGGGGAGAACAGAGAGAGAGAGAGAGGGGAGAACAGAGAGACAGAGAGAGGGGAGAACAGAGAGATAGAGAGGGAGAACAGAGAGAGAGGGAGAACAGAGAGAGGGAAACAGAGAGGGAGAGAGAGGGGGAACAGAGAGAGGAGGAGACAGAGAGAGGGGAGAGAGGGAGAACAGAGAGAGAGAACAGAGAGGAAACAGAGAGAGAGACAGAGAGGGGGAACAGAGAGAAAGGGGGAACAGAAGAGAACAGAGAGAGAGAGAGAACAGAACAGAGAGGAACAGAGAGAGGGAGAACAGAGAGAGGGGAGAACAGGGAGAGGGGGAACAGGGAGAGGGGGAGGGGCTGCAGTATAGTGTTTGCAGGCCCCATTTCAGAACAGAGAGAGAGAGAGAGTGAGCAGGAGAGAGAGCCTGGGAGTACAGAGAGAAAATGTATCCTCTATAACAGAGAGAGAGAGCTCTTTGTTCATATCTGTCTCAGAGAAGAGAGAAAACAGAGACAACGAGCTCTAGAGAAGTGGGGGAACAGAGACTGATTATACTGTCAAAGAACAGATATGACCACAATGAGAGAGGGGAGTTCAGAGAGAGCTCTGAGAGACAGAGAGGAGACAGAGAGAGACGGAGAGAGACGGAGACAGAGAGAACAGAGACGGAGGGAGACAGAGACGGAGAGACAGAGAGAGAGACAGAGAGGAGAACCAGAGAGAGGAGAACCAGAGAGAGGAGCAGAGGAGGAGAGAGAGGAGGGAGAGAGAGAGACAGAGACAGAGGGGGACAGAGGAGAGAGAGAACAGAGAGAGAGAGAGAGAGAGACGGAGAGACAGAGAGAGGGAACAGAGAAGAGACGGAGAGACAGAGAGACAGAGACAGACAGACAGCAGAGGGGAACAGCTCCAGTCTGACCACTGAGGGGGAACCAGTCATGAGAGACACTCTTCATTCTCACAGCAAAAATGGACATGGTCCAATCCAGAGAGACAGGGGGACCAGAGAGACAGAGTGGTAGGGGGAACAGAGACCACCAACAGAGAGAGGGGGAACAGAGAGACAACAGACCTAGGGGAACAGAGAGAGGGAACATATACACCACCACCTAGCTAGAACAGAGAGGGAACAGAGACACCACCACCTAGCTAGGGAACAGAGAGTGGTAACAGACACCACCACACCTGGAGAGTGAACGGGAGGGAACACACCACCAACACCTAGAGAACAGAGAGGGGAACACAACCACCACCCTGGCTAGGGAACAGAGCGTGGTATCCACAACACACACCACCAGGAGAGCTATATAGGGAGAGGGGAACAGAGACCACCCCTAAGCAGATAGAGTGGTAACAGAGAGGGAACACCTAGCTAGACTAGAGTGGTATCAGAGGCCAACAGAGAGAGCTAGAGGGGGAACAGGAGACCACCACCTAGAGACTAGGGAACAGAGACACCACCACACCTAGAGATGGGGGAACAGGAGAGGGGGAACAGGGACCAGGGGGAACAGAGAGAGAGGGGGAACAGAGAGAGACCACCTGGGAGAACAGAGTGAGGGGGGGGAGACCACCACAGAGAGAGAACAGGGGAACAGACCACCACCAGGGCTAGACAGAGTGGTAAACAGAGAGAGGGAGAACAGAGCTAGGGGAACAGCGGGAGAGGGGAACAGAGAGAGGGGAACAGAGAGAGGGGAAGACACCACCACCCCTAGAGGACTAGGAATCAGAGAGAGGGAACCACCTAGCAGAGAGAGAGGGGGAACAGGGAGAGGCTAGACTAACAGAACAGAGGAAGCTAGAGAGGGCGTGAACAGAGAGAGAGGGGGAAGAGAGAGACAGAGGGGGAACTAGAGAGAGGGGGAACCAACAGAGAGAGGGGGGGAACAGAGAGCTAGGGAACAGGAGAGAGGGGGAACAGGGAGAGGGAACAGAGAACCAGAGAGAACTAGGGAGGGGAACAGAGAGACCAACAGAGGGGGGGACTGGAGAGGGGGAACAGAGGAGAGGGGGAACAGAGGGGGGAACAGGGAGAGAGAGAGGGGAACAGACTAGAGGGGAGCAGGGAGAGGGAACAGAGAGAGGGAACAGGGAGAGGGAACAGAGAGACCAACAGGGAGAGGGGTGGTAACAGACAGACCACCAGAGAGGGGGAACAGAGAAATAGAGAGAGGGGGAGCAGACTAGTGGGGGAACAGGGAAACAGAGAGAGCTAGCAGTATAGTGTTTGCTGGCCCCATTTCAGAACAGCACATTGCTGCAGTGAGCAGGGAAAAACACAGAACAGCACAGACCAAAATGTATCCTCTACCGTACCTACTGAGCTCTTTGTTCAAGTCTGTCTGCAGAAGGGGAAAAACCCCAACGGCTCAATGAAAGTGACAGAATCACTGGCTATACTGTCAAAGAACAGATATGACCTACAATGACGGCCTTCAGTTCAGAACCAGCTCTGAGAGACAGAGAGAGACAGAGAGAGAGGATGGAGAGACAGAGAGATAAAGAGAGAGAGAACCAGGCTAGAGGGGTGGAGAGACAGAGAGAGACGAGAGAACCAGAGATGAGACCCAGAACAGAGAGAGGAACCAGGCTAGAGAGGTGGAGAACCAGAGAGAGAGAGAGAGACAGAGCTAGAGAGAGAGACAGAAACCTAGAGAGAGACAGAGACAGAGACAGAGAGAGAGACAGAGAGAGAGGAACAGAGCTAGAGAGAGAGAGAACAGAACAGAGAGAGAGAGAGAACCAGAGACAGAGAGAGAGAGAAAGACCTAGAGAGAGAACAGAGAGAGACGTGGAGATTAGAAAGACGGAGAGAACCAGAGAGACAGAGAGACAGACAGACAGCAGCATTATACAGCCTAGAGTCTGTCCCACCACTGCAGCTCTCTAACCAGTCATGACCTTGACTCTTCATTCTCACAGCAAAAATGGACATGGTCCACTCCATCCATCAAGACACTACCACCTAGCTAGACTAGCGTGGTATCCACAACACACCACCACCACCAGCTATGCTAGACTAGCTATGAGGGGTGGAGATCCACAACACACCACCACCTAGCTAGACTAGGTGGTATCCACAACACACCACCACCACCTAGCTAGACTAGCGTGGTATCCATAACACACCACCACCTAGCTAGGCTAGAGTGGTATCCATTACACACCACCACCTAGCTAGACTAGCGTGGTTATCCACAACACACCACCACCTAGCTAGACTAGTGTGGTATCCACAACACACCACCACCACCTAGCTAGAATAGCGTGGTATCCACAACACCACCACCACCAGCTAGACTAGCGTGGTATCCACAACACACCACCACCTAGCTAGACTAGCGTGGTTATCCACAACACACCACCACCTAGCTAGACTAGAGTGGTATCCACAACACACTACCCCTAGCTAGACTGAGGGTGGTATCCACAACACACTACCACCAACCTAGGCTATGAGGGTGGTATCCACCACCACCTAGCTAGACTAGTGGTATCCACAAGACCTAGACCACCACCTAGCTAGAGGGGAGTGGTATCCACAACACACCACCACCTAGCTAGACTAGCGTGGGTATCCACAACACACCACCACCTAGCTAGACTAGCGTGGTATCCACAACACACCACCACCTAGCTAGACTAGCGTGGTATCCACAACACACCACCACCACCTAGCTAGACTAGAGTGGTATCCACAACACACCACCACCACCTAGCTAGACTCAGACGGTATCCACAACACACCACCACCTAGCTAGACTAGTGTGGTCTCCACAAGACACCATCACCACCTTCAGCTAGACTAGTGTGGTATCCACAACACACCACCACCCCCTAGCTTTTGACAGATCCAGCTAATAAAGGGTATCCACAACACACACCACCACCACCTAGCTAGGGAGCGTGGTATCCACAACACACCACCACCACCTAGCTAGACTGAGCGTGGTATCCACAACACACCACCACCCCCTAGCTAGACTAGAGTGGTATCCACAACACACCACCACCACCTAGCTAGACTAGTGTGGTATCCACAACACACCACCACCCCCTAGCTAGACTAGCGTGGTATCCACAACACACCACCACCACCTAGCTAGACTAGCGTGGTATCCACAACACACCACCACCCCCCTAGCTAGACTAGAGTGGTATCCACAACACACCACCACCACCTAGCTAGACTAGAGTGGTATCCACAACACACCACCACCACCTAGCTAGACTAGAGTGGTATCCACAACACACCACCACCCCCTAGCTAGACTAGTGTGGCATCCACAAGACACCACCACCTAGCTAGACTAGCGTGGTATCCACAACACACCACCACCACCTAGCTAGACTAGCGTGGTATCCACAACACACCACCACCACCTAGCTAGACCAGAGTGGTGGTATCCACAACACACCACCACCACCTAGCTAGACACCAGAGTGGTGAGTATCCACAACACACCACCACCACCTAGCTAGACCAGTGTGGTATCCACAACACACCACCACCACCTAGCTAGACTAGTGTGGTATCCACAACACACCACCACCACCTAGCTAGACTAGGAGTGGTATCCACAACACACCACCACCTAGCTAGACTAGAGTGGTATCCACAACACACCACCACCACCTAGCTAGACTAGTGTGGTATCCACAACACACCACCACCACCTAGCTAGACTAGAGTGGTTCATCCACAACACACCACCACCACCTAGCTAGACTGAGAGTGGTATCCACAACACACCACCACCACCTAGCCCACTCAGTGTGGTATCCACAACACACCACCACCACCTAGCTAGACTAGTGTGGTATCCACAACACACCACCACCCCTAGCCCACTAGTGTGGTATCCACAACACACCACCACCACCTAGCTAGACTAGTGTGGTATCCACACACTGAGACTTCACCCACCACCACAGACCTAGCTAGACTCAGTGTGGTTTCCACAACACACCACCACCACCTAGCTATCAACCACTAGGTCGTTTACATCAACTGATATCTCAAAGTGCTGTTCAGAATGACACCACCACCACCAATCAACCCCAATCCATCAACGCAAGCTAAAGGCTGTAGAAACAGCACAATGCAGGTGTGGACATGGCTAGAAAAACTTCCCCCTAGAAAGGCCAGAACCTAGGAAGAAACCTAGAGAGGAACCAGGCTGAGGGGTGAGATTATAAACCTAGAGAGGAACCAGGCTATGAGGGGTGGAGATTATAAACCTAGAGAGGAACCAGGCTAAGATGAGGGGTGGAGATTATAAACCCAGAGAGAACCAGGCTATGAGGGGTGGAGATTATAAACCCAGAGAGAACCAGGCTATGAGGGGTGGAGATTATAAACCTAGAGAGGAACCAGGCTATGAGGGGTGGAGATTATAAACCTAGAGAGGAACCAGGCTATGAGGGGTGGAGATTATAAACCTAGAGAGGAACCAGGCTATGAGGGGTGGAGATTATAAACCCAGAGAGGAACCAGGCTATTGGTAAGAAGTCCACATTGTATTCTCAATGATTCCACCAATCTGCTGGTTTGTGCCTGAGAGATCAACTCTACTGTGTTGCAGGCAACTAACAACACGCCCCCTCCAGTCCCAGACGTCTCCCAACCCTTCTGTTCATAACCATAATGTCTGTTGTTTTGAAATGTCTGTCCCTTCAAACGTTTGTTTACCTTTACTCTTCATCTATAATTGTTTATTTCACTTTTTGTTTATTACCAATTTCCCTGTTTTTTCTAAAAACCTGACGACATCCATGCCAATAAAGTAATTTGAATTGGAGAGAGAGGGAGAGCGAGGAGGGGGACGCTGACTGGCCAGACAGTCACTGAGATAAAGAGGTGATTGTCGTGTCTTGCACTCATGAGGTTTATGAGGGTGCTTTCATGTTTCCACATTTAGCTGGGTTACTAGGAGACACTGGAAGACTGTACTAACAGAGGGCAGGAGAGGAGAGGAAAGGAGAGGGCAGGAAAGGAGAGGAGAGGAGAGGAGAGGAGAGGAGAGGGCAGAGGAGAGGAGAGGAGAGAGAGGGCAGGAAAGAGAGGGCAGGAAAGGAGAGGGCAGGAAAGGAGAGGGCAGGGAAAGGAGAGGAAAGGAGAGGGCAGGAAAGGAGAAAAGGAAATGAGGAGAGGAAAGGAGAGGGCAGGAGAGGGAGAGGAAAGGAGAGGAGAGGAAAGGGCAGGAAAGAGAGGGCAGGAAAGGAGAGGGAAGGAGAGGAGAGGAAAGGAGAGGGCAGGAGAGGGCAGGAAAGGAGAGGGCAGGAGATGAGAGGAAAGGAGAGGAAAGGAGAGGGCAGGAGAGGAAAAAGAGAGGACATCAAAGGAAAGGAGAGACAGAGGAAAGGAGAGGAGAGGAGAGGAGAGGGCAGGAAAGGAGAGGGCAGGAGAGGAAAGGAGAGGGCAGGAGAGGAAAGGAGAGGAGAGGAAAGACAGAGGAAAGGAGAGGGCATGAAAGGAAAGGAGAGGGCATGAAAGGAAAGGGAGAGGAAAGGAGAGGGCAGAGAAGAAAGGAGAGAGGAAAGGAGAGGGCAGGAAAGGAGAGGAGAGGGTAGAAAACCCCCACATGTACGCTCCAAGAACTGCACATGGTACTAATTAGAGGGGAGGGGAAGGTGGGGGACGGGACTCGATCCAAGGCCTCATTCTGATATTCAATGTTTTCATTCTACAGACTTCAGCCCATCAGGTGTTAGTTTACAGAGTACTGAGACTTCAGCCCATCAGGTGTTGGGTTACAGAGTACTGAGACTTCAGCCCATCAGGTGTTAGTTTACAGAGTACTGAGACTTCAGAATGACACTTCAACTTGCACCAATGAGAGCGTACTTTAATCCATCACCATTACAGCTGGACCAATCAGAACAGAGGAATGTCCTCTGGCACGGCTAAGATGACATTTACTAACAGACACCTACTAACAAAAACTAAGATGACATCAACATGCACCAAGAGAAAGACAAATACTAACAGAAACTAAGATGATGACATCAACATGCACCAGGAGAAAGACAACCTACTAACAGAAACTAAGATGATGACATCAACATGCACCAAGAGAAAGACAACCTACTAACAGAAACTAAGATGATGACATCAACATGCACCAAGAGAAAGACAACCTACTAACAGAAACTAAGATGATGACATCAACATGCACCAAGAGAGAAAGACAACCTACTAACAGAAACTAAGATGATGACATCAACATGCACCAAGAGAAAGACAACCTACTAACAGAAACTAAGATGATGACATCAACATGCACCAAGAGAAAGACAACCTACTAACAGAAACTAAGATGATGACATCAACATGCACCAAGAGAAAGATAACCTACTAACAGAAACTAAGATGATGACATCAACATGCACCAAAGAGAAAAGACAACCTACTAACATAAACTAAGATGATGACATCAACATGCACCAAGAGAAAGACAACCTACTAACAGAAACTAAGATGATGACATCAACATGCACCAAGAGAAAGACAACCTACTAACAGAAACTAAGATGATGACATCAACATGCACCAAGAGAAAAGACAACCTACTAACAGAAACTAAGATGATGACATCAACACGCCCAAGATTAACAGAAACTAAGATGACATCAACATTTACTAACAGAAACTAAGATGATGACATCAACATGCAAAGACTCAACCTACTAACAGAAACTGATGATGACATCAACATGCACCAAGAGAAAAGACAACCTACTAACCCAAACTAAGATGATGACATCAACATGCACCAAGAGAAAGACAACCTACTAACAGAAACTAAGATGATGACATCAACATGCACCAGGAAAGACAACCTGACCCTAACAGAATTGACTGGCAGAATGTTCATGCCAATTAACAGCTTCTTTCTCCTTTCCTAAAAACTCAAAAATGTGTTCATCACCAGGACCCTTCCCCAAATGTGTTTCATCAAAAGGACCCTTCCCCAAATGTGTTCATCACCAGGACCCTTCCCCAAATGTGTTCATCACCAGGACCCTTCCCCAAATGTGTTCCTCCATCAGGACCCTTCCCCATGTGTTCATCACCAGGACCCTTCCCCAAATGTGTTCATCACCAGGACCCTTCCCCAAATGTGTTCATCACCAGGACCCTTCCTGTCCACCAGGACCCTTCCCCCAAATGTGTTCATCACCAGGACCCTTCCCCAAATGTTCATCGGGTTCATTCCCCATTCCAACCTTCTTCCTCCCCAACCTTCTTCCCCCTCTCTTCCTCCCCAGTCTCCCTCTCTTCCTCCCCAATCTCCCTCTCTTCCTCCAGTCTCCCTCCTTCCTCCAAATCTCCTCTGTTCATCCCCCAGGACCCTTCCCCAAATCTCTTCCTCCCCAGTCTCCCTTCCTCCCAAATCTCCCTCTCTCTTCCTCCCCAGTCCTCTCTTCCTCCCCAGTCTCCCTCTCTTCCTCCCCAGTCTCCCTTCTTCCTCCCCCCGTCTCCTCTCTTCCTCCCCAGTCAACCTCTCTTCCTCCCATCTCCCTCTCTTCCTCCCCAACCTCTTCATCCCCCATCCCTCTCTCTTCTCCTCCCAGTCAACCTCTCTTCCTCCCCCCGTCTCTTCCTCCTCTCATCCTCCCCAGTCATCTCCTCCCCAGTTCCTCTCATCTCCCCCATCAACCTCCTTCCTCCCCGTCTCCCTCTCTTCCACCCAGTCAACCTCTCTTCCTCCCCGTCATCCCTCTTTCCTCCCCGTCTCCTCTCTTCCTCCCCAGTCTCCTCTCTTCCTCCCCAGTCTCCCTCTCTTCCTCCCCAGTCTCCCTCTCTTCCTCCCCAGTCTCCTCTTCCTCCCCGTCTCCCTCTTTTCCTCCCCCGTCTCCCCATCCTTCCTCCCCATTCCTTCCCCCCGTCTCCCTCTCTTCCTCCCCCATCACCTCCCTTCCTCCCCCATCACCTCTCTTCCCCTCTTCCTCCCAGTCAACCTCTCTTCCTCCCCATTCCCCTTCCTCCCGTCTCCCTCTCTTCCCTCTTTCCTCCCCGTCTCCTCTCTTCCTCCCCGTCAACCTCCTCTTCTCCCCGTCGCCCTCTCTTCCTCCCCGTCTGCCTCTCTTCTCCCAGTCAACCTCTCTTCCTCCCAGTCACCTCTCTTCCTCCCAGTCAACACCTCTTCCTCCCAGTCAACCTCTCTTCCTCCCAGTCCCTTCTTCTCCCAGTCAACCTCTCTTCCTCCCAGTCAACCTCTCTTCCTCCCAGTCAACCTCTCTTCCTCCCCCTCTCTCTTCCTCCCAGTCAACCTCTCTTCCTCCCAGATCGACCTCTCTTCCACCCAGTCAACCACTCTTCCTCCCCGTCACCCTCTTCCTCCCCAGTCGCCCTCTCTTCCTCCCAGTCGCCCTCTCTTCCTCCCGTCGACCTCTCTTTCCTCCCAGTCGACCCTCTCTTCCTCCCAGTCGACCCCTCTCTTCCTCCCCCATCACCTCTCTTCTCCCCATCACCTCTCTTCCTCCCATCTCCTCTCTTCCTCCAGTCAACCTCTCTTCCCCCATCCACCTCTGCTTCCTCTCAACTCTTTCCTCCCCGTCAACCTCTCTTCCTCCTCGTCGCCTCTCTTCCTCCCAGTCAGCCTCTCTTCCTCCCCCAGTCACCTCTTCCTCCCCAGTCACCTCTCTTCCTCCCCATCCTCTCTTCCTCCCGTATCAACCTCTCTTCCCTCCCAGTCAACCTCTCTTCCTCCAGTCCAACCTCTCTTCCTCCCAGTCAACCTCTTCCTCCCAGTCAACTCTGTCAACCTCTCTCCTCCCAGTCAACCTCTCATCCTCCCAGTCAACCTCTCATCCTCCCAGTCAACCTCTCATCCTCCCAGTCAACCTCTCATCCCCTCCCAGTCAACCTCCCTCATCCTCCCAGTCAACCTCTCTTCCTCCCAGCCAAACCCTCTTCCCTCCCAGTCAACCTCTCTTCCCTCCCAGTCAACCTCTCTTCCTCCCAGTCAACCTCTCTTCCTCCCAGTCAACCTCTCTTCCCCCAGTCAACCTCTCTTCCTCCCAGTCACTCTTCCTCCCCAGTCAACCTCTTCCCTCCCAGTCAACCTCTCTTCCTCCCAGTCGACCTCTCTTCCTCCCAGTCAACCTCTCATCCTCCCGTCGCCCTCTCTTCCTCCCAGTCGACTCTCTCTTCCCCGTCCGCCCTCTCTTCCTCCCTCGTATTACGCCAGCCTGTTTTTCTTTGTCTGACAAGAGTTCAGGTGATCCTGTCCTCTCTGCTGTATGTAGGCAGAGCAGAGACAGCACTCTCCAAAATCCCAGATGGAAGGCTATAAATAATGTCCTCCCAGTTCAGACTCACTCTCTCCTCCTCAGTAGAATGAGGTGCTGCACCTCGGAACACAAATAGTCTAGTATACATCAGAAAGCAACCATCTGAACTGCTTCGTTGATATATTTTGATCAGCACGTAAAGCCAACCTCATCTGTGCAGTCTCAGCTTTGTCAACAAAGCAACACAAATTGATCAACTCCTACGGAGGTTCCATCAAATAAACATAACCAATGATTCTATCATCATATAATAAACATAACCAATGATTCTATCATCATATAATAAACATAACCAATATCATCAATGTCATTTGCACAACTATTTGAAAATGCATATATTGTTTAACTGAAAGCAGTGCCACCTTGCCAGCAAAACCCTAAGATCACGCAACATAGATCTATTCTGTACTACTAACAATAAGATGACATTACATAGATCTATTCTCTATTCTGTACTACTAACAATAAGATGACATGACATAGATCTATTCTCTATTCTCTATTACTAACAATAAGATGACATGACATAGATCTATTCTCTACTACTAACAATAAGATGACACAACATAGATCTATTCTCTATTACTAACAATAAGATGACATGACATAGATCTATTCTCTACTACTAACAGTCAACCTCTCTTCCTCCCAGTCAACCTCTCTTCCTCCCAGTCAACCTCTTCCTCCCAGTCAACCTCTTCCTCCCAGTCAACCTCTCTTCCTCCCAGTCAACCTCTCATCCTCCCCGTCGCCCTCTCTTCCTCCCAGTCAACCTCTCTTCCTCCCAGTCAACCTCTCTTCCTCCCAGTCAACCTCTCTTCCTCCCAGTCAACCTCTCATCCTCCCAGTCAACCTCTCATCCTCCCAGTCAACCTCTCTTCCTCCCAGTCAACCTCTCTTCCTCCCCAGTCAACCTCTCTTCCTCCCAGTCAACCTCTCTTCCTCCCAGTCAACCTCTCTTCCTCCCAGTCAACCTCTCTTCCTCCCAGTCAACCTCTCTTCCTCCCAGTCAACCTCTCTTCCTCCCAGTCAACCTCTCTTCCTCCCAGTCAACCTCTCTTCCTCCCAGTCAACCTCTCTTCCCCCCAGTCAACCTCTCTTCCTCCCAGTCAACCTCTTCCTCCCAGTCAACCTCTCTTCCTCCCAGTCAACCTCTCATCCTCCCAGTCAACCTCTCATCCTCCCCGTCGCCCTCTCATCCTCCCCGTCGCCCTCTCATCCTCCCCGTCGCCCTCTCTTCCTCCCTCGTCGCCAGCCTGTTTTTCATTTGTCTGACAAGAGTTCAGGTGATCCTGTCCTCTCTGCTGTATGCCAGGCAGAGCAGAGACAGCACTCTGTGGACCAAAATGAGGTCAGATGGAAGGCTATAAATAATGTCCAGCTGTGCTCTGAGCACATTCAGACTCACTGCGGTCTCTCCGCCTCACTAGAATGAGGTCTGCTGCACAACGGAACACAAATAGTCCAGTATACATCAGAAAGCAACCATCTGAAATGCTTCGTTGATATATTTTGATCAGCACGTAAAGCCAACCTCATCTGTGCAGTCTCAGCTTTGTCAACAAAGCATACGGAGGTTCCATCAAATAAACATAACCAATGATTCTATCATCATATAATAAACATGACATGACATGAGTCTATTCTCTACTAACAATAAGATGACATGAGTATGATCATTCTTTACTAACAATGAATGGCCATGACATAGATCCTTCTACTACTAACAATGAATAAACATGACATAGATCTATTCTCTATTCTCTACTATAACAATAAGATGACATGACATAGATCTATTCTCATTACTCTACTATAACAATAAGATGACATGACCATGATCTATTCTCTACTACTAACAATAAGATGACATGACATAGATCTATTCTCTATTCTCTACTACTAACAATAAGATGACATGAAACATAGATATTCTCTATTCTCTACTACAACAATAAGATGACATGACATAGATCATTCTTTCTCTATTACTAACAATAAGATGACATGACATAGATCTATTCTCTACTAACAATAAGATGACATGACATAGATCTATTCTCTACTACTAACAATAGATGACATAGCAGATCTATTCTCACTACTAACAATAAGATGACACTGACATAGAATCTATTCTCTATTTCTCTGTACTAACAATAAGATGACATATTTATAGATCTATTCTCTATTACTAACAATAAGATGACATGACATAGATCTATTCTCTACTACTAACAATAAGATGACATGACATAGATCTAATTCTCTATTCTCTACTACTAACAATAAGATGACATGACATAGATCTATTCTCTACTACTAACAATAAGATGACATGACTTTAGATCTATTCTCTACTACTAACAATAAGATGACATGACATAGATCTATTCTCTACTACTAACAATAAGATGACATGACATAGATCTATTCTCTATTACTAACAATAAGATGACATGACATAGATCTATTCTCTACTACTAACAATAAGATGACATGACATAGATCTATTCTCTACTAACAATAAGATGACATGACATAGATCTATTCTCTATTACTAACAATAAGATGACATGACATAGATCTATTCTCTATTCAATCATGACATACTACTAACAATAAGATGACTATTCTCTACTACATAGATCTATCTCTCTACTATTCTCTACTACTAACATTCTCTACTACTAACAATAAGATGACATGACATAGATCTATTCTGTACTACTAACAATAGATGACATGACATAGATCTATTCTCTACTACTAACAATAAGATGACATGACATGAATCTATTCTCTATTACTAACAATAAGATGACATGACATAGATCTATTCTCTACTACTAACAATAAGATGACATGACATAGATCTATTCTCTACTACTAACAATAAGATGACATGACATAGATCTATTCTCTACTACTAACAATAAGATGACATGACATAGATCTATTCTCTACTACTAACAATAAGATGACATGACATAGATCTATTCTCTATTACTAACAATAAGATGACATGACATAGATCTATTCTCTACTACTAACAATAAGATGACATGACATAGATCTATTCTCTATTCTCTACTACTAACAATAAGATGACATGACATAGATATATTCTCTATTCTCTACTACTAACAATAAGATGACATGACATAGATCTATTCTCTATTCTCTACTACTAACAATAAGACATGACATAGATCTATTCTCTACTACTAACAATAAGATGACATGACATAGATCTATTCTCTACTACTAACAATAAGATGACATGACATAGCTCTATTCTCTATCACTAACAATACGATGACATTACTGCCACTTTTCCTTTCCTGTGTTCTGCCTAGACTCCAACACGAAAGCTTAAACATGTTAAAAATGAGCCCTGTTCTGAACCAGCAGGCAGACGGCCAACCCGGAGTGCAAGACCAAGCCTCCATTAGGTTTAAAGCCAACTCTGTGCTCTCCTCCCCTTGCCAGGGCAGACGGGCTGGGAGTCACAGGCTCCAGACTAATTAATAGGAGAGAGAGAAAGAGAGAGAGACCCAGAGTCTCTCAGAGCGTTCACAGTCAAACCCACTGACACCCCGATCAGATCACAGCAAAATCACAGTCTACTAGAACAGAGCAATACTCTGTCCGGAGACACCTGAAACCCCACCTCTTTAAGGCATACAATAGGATAAAGTAACTCAATTTAATGCACTATTGTAAAGTGGCTGTTCCACTGGATGTCATGGAAGCACCAATTTGTAAGAGTCGCTCTCTGGAAACCTGCTTAAATGTAATGTAAAATGTCGTGAGGCATCAAAGACAAAGGAACTGAATAATATTAAGAAATGCTATAGATGGAAGGAAAGTAATGTGGAAACCTACCAAAAAACAATTAGGCAACAACAAATTCCTGGACAAAACATTTCACTATAATAGTAAAGGTGTAAACTTTCCAGTAGAAAACCTAAACAGAATATTTGACCTCTATCAACCCCAAAAATATCAAACACAAAACCGAAGAAAATGAACAATGACAAACGGTTTGATGAAGAATACAAAAACCTAAGAAAGAAATGTAGAAACCTGCCCAACCAAAAACAGAGAGACCCAGAAAACCTGAGTCTACGCCTTCACTATGGTGAATCACTAAAACAATACAGAAATACACTACGGAAAAAGAAGGAACAGCATGTCAGAAATCAGCTCAATGCAATTGAAGAATCCATAGAGACTAACCACTTCTGGGAGAACCGGAACACACACACAACAACATGAAGAGATATCTATCCAAAATGGAGATGTATAAACCACTTCCAGGAGAACCGGAACACACACACAACAACATGAAGAGATATCTATCCAAAATGGAGATGTATAAACCACTTCAGAATCGAACACACATCTATCCAAAATGGAGATGTATAAACAACATGAAGAGATATCTATCCAAAATGGAGATGATAAACCACTTCTGGGAGAACCGGAACACACAACAACATGAAGAGATATCTATCCAAAATGGAGATGTATAAACCACTTCTGGGAGAACCGGAACACACACACAACAACATGAAGAGATATCTATCCAAAATGGAGATGTATGGGGGGTAAACCACTTCTCCAATCTTTCTGGCTCTATAACAAAGAACAACCAAAACATATACACATCTTAGAATCAACTATTAAAGACCAGAACCCACTGTTTTCTCCAATTACCTTGAATGAACTATTAAAGACCAGAACCCACTGTTTTCTCCAATTACCTTAGAATCAACTATTAAAGACCAGAACCCACTGGATTCTCCAATTACCTTAGAATCAACTATTAAAGACCAGAACCCACTGGATTCTCCAATTACCTTAGAATCAACTATTAAAGACCAGAACCCACTGGATTCTCCAATTACCTTAGAATCAACTATTAAAGACCAGGAACCCACTGGATTCTCCACCACCTTAGAATCAACTATTAAAGACC